>NW_022986578.1:0-26798 GCF_902500255.1 Thalassophryne amazonica
AACGAAGCAGGAACCACTCAATATGTTTGCTTGGATTTTGTACGTGGATGGGGGGGTCAGCTTCACAGAGCTGTGAACCCACCTATGTAAGGTGTATCTGAATACTGCACCACATAAATAGCAGACAAATGCTGTGCTCACATTTAGACAGGATTCTGTTGGTCCACTGCCTAATCAATGCTCCTGAAAGATTTGCCATAAAGTACTTTACTGTTTTTATTTCTTGAAGGTTGCTCTAAATGAAGTCCAAGACATTATCAGAGACTTGGAAATGTTTTGTATCCCACTCTGACTTTTCTAAAAAAAAAAGAAGATGGCTGTAAGAGTGATGATTTTTATTCAAAATAATCCTCATGTTTAATTTGTAGAACAGGCATATGACAGGTGACTTGGGGGCAGTTGGAGAGCTGACAGGATGATGGTGGACAGACGCAGCAGCAAGAACACCGGGACACAACAAGTGTTGCATTAGAGAGCTTTGCTCTGTCTCACCTGTGAAGGTCTTGCTGTCAGACAGACGTTGGTGGTGTCTGTTTGTGCTTCTCCCACTGGTCTTTAGACAACCGGTTCTCAAAAAGCATTTGTAAGAAGCTGGAAATCCCACTGTTTGTCTGCTAACTGTGAAATAGATGAAATCATCACGTACCAATACTCAAACACAGTAAATATAGCAGCAGCTTTGTGCAGAGTAATAATGTAGATTTCAGGCTCTTTATTTAAAGTTAGATTTCTCTGAAGCTGGCAAGTATTCAAATCAAACATAGGCTGATGGAGTTCCACGTGAAGGCTGCTTACCTGCAACACAGCTGACAGAAGCTCAAAACCGTTCTGCATTTGGCCCAGTGTTGACTTCAGACAGGATATTTATTACATAACATTCACAGGGCATTTGAAAGTAAAAATCTATAACAAAATAAGTACTAAAATAAAACCTGAAGGCAAAACAAACATCTGTTTGCTATTAAATCACTGTGTTATTTCAGCGTTTGTCCTCTTAAACAGTGTTTATGTGATTTACAGCAGGATGTGTTGTTTCACAGGCAGCCAAATAAATCCAGGTTTGTAACACAAATGCTTCCAAACGTCAGCGTCTTTGTTCTTATTGGTCATTTTCTCAGGGTGCTCCATGCTGATGGAAGCAGAAGAAAGAGGAGAGGTTCACTCTTGGTCCGGGTCCTCCATGATGGACTGCAGAGCCTCCAATCCCTCCACAGACACAGTCAGACTGCCGACGACCACGCTGCTGTCCTCTATATCCAGTACTGTGGTACACAGACAGAAGGACATCAAGTTCACACAAAACAAATTCAATTCTGTCACTGATTCAGGCAGAAGATGGGTCTGTGTGCCTCGTCTTCACAACATATTACTGTGAAGTTGACTATTGGTCAATGGACTGCATTTATATAGCACTTTCATACCTGATACAGATGCTCAAATGGCTTTACAAAGATGCATCACATTCACTCATTCACACACTCAGACACTGATATCAGCATGCTGCCATACAAGGCCCTCAACTGCACCCTGGGAGCAACATGGGGTGCCGAAGGGCCCTTAGTGATTTTCCGGTTGCGACCAAAATTTGAATGGAGGATTCTCTAATCACAAACCCACTTTAACCTCTCTCCAATCCTGATTCACTATAGTCACATTAGCTACAAGCAACAAAGGTAAAGTGATGACTTGACATTCATTTTTAACCATAATGGCCATTTTGCAATGACAGACAACGGTCACACCTTTAAACACTTTCTGGTGTTTTTGTAACTAGATAATATCTGTGAAGTGATTTACAAGACATCTTATGGAGATGTTAGCATGCTAACTAGCAGTGGTGGGCACAGTTCAGCTAATCCGATAGCAGATAAATATCGAAGCTAATGTTTTTGCTAGTGGATTAGCTTTTCAGATAAGTTTTAAGACCAATTTTCTTCCGATAAATGTATTTCCGATAACTTTCTTTGCTGGTAAAGTGAGCAAAGGTTAACAGTCAAAAACGTTTGTAAACCCCAAAATCTAGTCTGTCTGATATGTGTTTATTTATGGCAGACTAGCTGTCGCTTGCTGATGACATCATCAATAAGCACAAAATGTTACTGGCTGGTTGACACACAAGCATTGTGGGTAGTGTAGTTCAGGTTCACTTTGGACGTTACAGTGTTTCGGTTCCTTGTCCCTTGGAAATCTGCTGCAAAACCCATCACGCATTGTGCAAAAAGTATTATTTAAATATCTAAAGAACCTTGGATTACTTCATCACTTCTAAACAAATGACTATGGCTGCCAGGAGTTAAGGTTTTGTAAAATCTCAGCAATCACTCACCAGCCCGGTAGGTGGCGGTAAATGCACCTTAAACTGGTGCTGTCCGCCATCTGAGCCAAAAGAAGAAGAAGTCCGCTCAACATAAACACAAAACGGACTAATTTTAACATTATTTTTATTTTATTTCTTTGTGGCGGATGGTATCGCCAAGACTCGGTGGGAGAGAGGAACTCTCGAGGCGCAGCTGTGTACAGACTGGGACGTTTCTTCACCGTTTAGACCGTTTTGGATAATCTCAGGATGATTATTTTTTCAGATGAATCCCACTGAAACTAACAGGTAAGAATTTATACTTACTACATGTATTTTACTCTGCCAATCAATGGATGTATTTCGGTTGTTTGAGCCACAGGGTTGAAAGCGTGTGAAAAACTGCGGCAGCTTTTAGCTCGTAAATGACGGTGTATCTAATACAGAGATAAAATGTGACTTCTAATACTGTGTTTTACTGCTTTTGAAAAATGATGACAGTGTTTGTGGTTTTATTTTTTTATTCATTCATTTTTTGTGCGTTCTTGTGTGTTTGTGATCCTTGAATTTACCCAGCAGCTCCTGTGGCGCTTAAAGTGAAACTGGTTTATCAGAAGCCGACAGTGTAATCTGATGTAGCCGCGTCCGAATCAATAATAGTTATTGGTTATCTGTAATAAAGATACATTTTTTAAGCAGCTTATCGGTTTTATCGTCATAAAAGATAACTTTTCAGTTATCTGATTAATGGTTATCGAAGCTAACTTTTTGGTTAGCTGTGCCCACCGCTGCTAACTAGTAACACAGAAATGACACTGTGAAAGATGTTGGAATGAAACAAATCAAACAAACTTTGGTTGTGTCAAGCAGTCAAGTACAGAGGAAAAACTCATAGAGTAGTGTCAATGCCTTTTTGCCCAGTTCAACTGAACTGGGCAAAAAGGCATTTAAAGTTGCTGCCCCATCCACATGGAACATTTTGCAGAAGGATTTGAAATTGATGCATCTTGTAACTTTGGGGGAATTTAAAACAATCATTATGGACAGAGAAATAAGGACAATTGGATTGTGTAATTGCACTTTGTAACTATGTATTGCAATTCTGTTTTTTGAATGTGTGTGTCTTCTGTTTGATGTAACCACTTTGCTTTTGTGCTGCCGTCTTGGTCAGGTCACTCTTGAAAAAGAGGTTTTGGAGTTTTTTACCATATATATATATATATATATATATATATATATATAGGTATTTTTAATTTTGATGTAAGAAGAAAACATGAATAGAAACCTACTTTCCATATCTCAGCATTTTTAAATCTTTTGAGACTGATTCAAGACATTTTAATACCAATTCAGGCCTTATTTTTAGAAAAACAAATGCAATGGTTTTTAAGACTTTTTAAAGAATGGGAACCCTGGGTTTTTTGGCAGTGCTTTATAACACTGGTCCTCAGGGACCCCTAACCTGCACATATTTCATCTGCACATATTTTCTCCCGGCTCTAACAAAACCTGATTAGCTCATTCAGGTGTGTACAACCACCTTTACAGTATTCTTTATTTATGTCGGCCTAATAGATTTGGCAAGTAAGAATCCAAGTAAATAGGTTACTTTTTATTGATTTTAAACCATTTCATCTTACCGACTTGAACATTTCAATTTGACTGTGCGTATGCCACCGTCAATGCAGGTACTGTACTCAACAGCTGCAGAAGGAAGCAATTTGCTTCTGCGTTTTGCTTTTGGAGCAATCACTCATGTAGAATCTGCCTACAGCATGCATTTGCAGTACTGATGGCAAAGAGGGAATGCTTCAGAGATTAAATCAAACACAGCGTTTGATTCAGAAAAAGTGTTGATCTTGCAGAACAATTGCAATATCATTCCAGTGACATGTAGTAGTGGTATGTGCATGTTTCACAAGCAAAGAATAAAATTAAAAAAGTATTTTCAGCCAGCAAAGACTTTTCAAGTTGATTAAGAATCTCACAGAGGGAGCTGCGGTCTCTGTGTATCCTGAGGCTGACAGTGACCAGCAACTATGTGAAGACTTTGCAAATTTCTTTATTGATAAAATAGATAAAATAATGAGTGACATTGAAACCATTATTCAATCAGTATATTCCTGATATGGGCCAATACTCTGGCTGTGCAACTAGTGATGATCATCTCACTGACTTTAAAATGTTATCAACAGATGATGTCATGAAACTTATTAACAGGTCAAAAACTAAGTCATCACAGTTAGACCCAATACCGACATCTCTACTAAAACAGTGTCTGGATGTATTGATCCAGCCAATTACTGATATAGTGAACACTTCCCTACGTGAGGGTGTCTTCCCTAGTAATTGGAAGATCGCTTTGATAATACCATTGTTGAAGAAGACGGGGCTGGAACTCCTTTTCAAGAACTTCAGACCTGTCAGTAACTTGTCCTATATGTCGAAGCTGGTGGAGAAGGCTGATTTGTCTCAGTATGTTGCTCATTTGAGGCAGATTGATAGATTTTTTAGCAAGAATTCAGCATATAAGGGGTCCCACAGTACAGAGACATTATTGGTGAAAATTAATTCTGATATTATCAACAATATGGACTCTCAGAAGGTGACGTTATTAGTCCTATTGGACTTGTCCGCAGCCTTCGATACTGTGAGTTTAGACATTTTTACCAGCATATTCCAGAGCCAGCTTCAGATCTCAGGAAACGTACTCTCCTGGTTCCAGTCCTATTTACAGGATAGGGACCAGCGTGTCATTATACATGGTGCCATCTCTGATCATTACAGACTGAAGTATGGTGTCCCCCAAGGAAGCTGTGCTGGTCCGGTTGTCTTCTTGGGTTATCTGTGTGCCTTGTATGATATCATGGAGAAACATCTGCCAGTGGTCCAGGTCGGTGGATACGCAGATGACAATCAGCTGTATCTGTCGTATAAGCCTGGAGACCACACTTCTGAGACCAGTGCCATTAACAGTCTCTGTGCTTGTATCTCGGAGGTTAGAGCATGGATGCTGTTTCACCGTTTGAAGATAAATGACACAAAAACTGAGTTCATGTTACTTAGAATGCCTCAACAGCTTGCAAAAGTAACTATACATGACAATGAAGTTGGAAATTCACATGTGAAGCCAGTACAATCTTTGAAAAATCTTGGTGTCATGTTTGATCAACAACTTAGAATGACAAATCATGTGAATTACATCTGTCAGAAAGGTTATCATCAGTTGAAACGAATAAGACAAATAAGAAAATATTTGGATAAATCTGCCACGGAGAGAATTGTGCATGCTTTTGTGACCTCTAATATAGACTATTGCAATGCTCTGCTCTATGGAACACCAAAGTGTGTTATCAATAAGCTGCAAAAACTGCAAAATTGTGCAATGAGTGGTGTGTGGGGCCAGGAAATACGATCATGTCACACCGTTGTTGAAAGATCTCCACTGGTTACCGGTGAAATATCGTATTTCCTTTTAAGATTGCCCTTCTGACATATAAATGTCTGAACGGGCTAGCACCACCTTACTTAAGAGATCTTATTAAAGTGTACAGCCCACAGCGTACCCTACGATCCAGTAGCCAGCTCAACCTGAAGGTTCCTAGATGTCGAACTCAGGTTGGGACTCGAGCTTTCACACATGCTGCGACACGTGTGGAACTCTCTACCCAGTAACGTTAAAATCCTAGATTTGGACAATTTTAAGAGACACTTAAAGTTATATTATTTTAAACAAGCATTTTAAGCTATTAATTATATTTTATCATTTTAGTTATATCTGTGTTTTACTTTTATTTTAATTAAATTTATTGTAAGTGCATTGAGATGTTTATTATTATGCACTAAACAAATAAACTGTTAAACTGTGATATACATTAGTCCTCCCAAATAGGGGCACCACTCAGAACATTATTTATTTATTTTTTCAGGAGCTCATTGGACTCCCAGCCCTCAGCTCAGGGCGGCACAGCACACACACTGTGATCTGGATGATCTCAGGAAGACCAGTGTGTACATTATTACAACAGAGTCGGCCCTGTATTTTTCAGATGTCCTTTCTGGGGGAGGGGACCCTGTCTTATATTTGGGCCTGATCCTGCACTTCAAATGATAGTATGCTGAAATAAAAAAGTGTGTGTGTACTAACTGTTCACAGCCGTCTCTGTTAAATCCTGTTGTTTCTCCAGAATTTCAGGAATGCTCACGAAGGCCACCCCGACATCTTCACACTCCCTGTGCTGCTGCTCCTCCTCGGGCGGTTCACTCACCACCGTGAACCGGATTCTGTCCAGGCACAACAGTCAAGTGCAGTAGTGATAAGAGCAATAATGTTTTCACATCAACACATATGGGTCTCTTGTTTAAGTGCAGACAAAATCATAGCCTGTTTCACTGGTATATCTACAATCTACAGAAACCAGAATAATCTACAGGTGATTACATTAAAGGAAAAACAACAGTGATTTAGTAGCTGAGTCACCACAGGGTCATTCGAAGGTCCACTACCGTTGATTTTTTAAGGTTAATCCTAAAACTAATTTATTTTCTGTTGCTTATAACTATGTGTGGTTTTATCCTGTATTACTTTATTCATTTGTGTTGATTTGTATATGTTTGTACTTGAATATTAACTTGTACTATGATATTTACTTTTTTTTTTACTTTAACATTTGATGTTTTTATGATGGAAATGACTAGAAATTTTCTGACTGAACGTGTTATACAAATAAATGTATATATTAATTAATTAATTAATTGTTATTATGACAACATTATTACATCGATAGCAATTTTTTATTTTTCAACCATTTAAGCATATCAAATGTGCCGAAAACATTAGCATATCAGTGTACATCTGAACAAAACTACCTTGTTTTATTTTATATGATTTAGAAAACACCCACACACCCAAGAGAACAATATAGTGTGGCTAATATTGAAGAAATAAGGTCAGATTTATTAATCTTGGCTAGAAAGCAACCAAGAGCATCTTGAACCAATTGAAAACTTCTTTTACTGCTGTGTGGGAAGACAAGAAATAGAATAAAATTCAATAATGAAATCTGGATGAAACATCAGAATAGAACATAACTTTACTGTCCAGCCAAAGCCAGAAAAATATCAAAGCAAATATGATCAAGAGAAATAAACATCACATTAACCTGTTATCACTGCTTTACTTTGCTCAATGTTTAGTATAAAATTTCATTATGAAATCATCAGCACTCAATGAAGTTTATATCTTTATTATATTGCGGCAGCAGAACGAGGGTTTTCCTTACCTCTCCATTTGCTTATTGCGTCCCTGCAGAACTGTCTTCAACAATTGTCGTCTGGCACCATTGTTTTCCATATCCATCGGAATTACTGGCAGGGTGGAAAATTAAGAAATGAGTAGGAGGGGTCAACCTTTCAGATACAATGTAGTTACTTTCATGTGTGTATGGTGGAACAAATACAGAACTGTACGATGCAGGACTGTTTTCTTAGTATACCAATTCTACATGCAATTAAATGAAAGACGACAACCGCAGTAACACAACACCCTGGGAATCAGAGAGGCTCCGTGATGGGTTTTTTTCCACATGCAGTGAGGCAAATAAGTATTCAATCCACTTTCGATTTTGTAAGTTCTCCCACTTACAACCCCAATTCCAATGAAGTTGGGACGTTGTGTAAAATGTAAATAAAACAGAATACAATGATTTGCATATCCTCTTCAACCTATATTCAATTAAATACACCACAAAGACAAGATATTTAATGTTCAAAGTGCGCCGGGGGGGGTCCTGTTGTGTGGGCCGCTGAAGAGGAGGTACTGCTGGCCCACCACCACTAGAGGGCGCCCTGCCTGGAGCGCGGGCTCCAGGCACCGGAGGGCGCTGCCGCCTTACGGGAGCAGCCAGGACGACAGCTGTCATCCATCACTGGAGACAGCTGATCCCAATCAATACGGAGGTATATCAGCAGGACGGCATCTCCACCTCATTTGCCGAGATATCGCCTGACCAAAGAGGTAACAATCTCTGCCCATACATATAACTAACCATTGTTGTATTTCTTGTGGAGCATTTGTAGGACAGCTGACTACTGAACAACTTTTGGATAAGTACTCACCTTCCTACACTCCTGTATCGTTGTTAACGAGAGGTGGAGGTGGACTCTCCACCCTCCGTGTTACTGGGTGCAGCCGCATCCACACCTGACTGTTTTTGTTCCTTGCCAGCAGTACCGGATCCGACGAGCGGAGGCAGTGGCCACCTGGGGATTCGGGACTTGGCGGCTCCAGTATTCCCGGGGTTCGGTGGCAGAGGAAATCGGGTTGGTTCCGGTTCGACTTGGACAGACGTCTCCTATCGTCGAGCCTGCCAACACGACACAGTTGTTATTGGACTCAGTCTCAATATTGTAATCGGCTGTGTTGTTGTGCCTGTTTTCACAACAGTAAAAAGAGTGTTATTTGATTCCTCCATTGTCCGTTCATTTGCGCCCCCTGTTGTGGGTCCGTGTTCCTACACTTTCACAACATCATGGACAACTTACTCATCTGTGATGGTATGGGGGTTTGTTAGTGCCCATGCCATAGACACTAACACCCCCCCCATACCATCACAGATGCTGGCTTTTGAACTTAACGCTGGTAACAATCTGGATGGTCTTTTTCCCCTTTTATCTGGAGAACATGACATCCATGATTTCCAAAAAAAATTTGAAATGTGGACTCATCAGACCACAGCACACTTTTCCACTTTGCATCTGTCCATTTCAAATGAGCTCAGGCCCAGAGAAAGCGGCGGCGTTTCTGGATGTTGTTGATTTTTGGCTTTTGCTTTGCAGGGTAGAGTTTTAACTTGCACTTGTAGATGTAGCGACGAACTGTGTTAAGTGACAATGGTTTTCTGAAGTGTTTCTGAACCCACGCGGTAAGATCCTTTACACAATGATGTTGGTTTTTAATGCAGTGCCGCCTGAGGGATCGAAGGTCACGGGCATTCAATGTTGGTTTCCGGCCTTGCCGCTTACGTGTATAAAGTTCTCCAGATTCTCTGAATCTTCTGATTATATTGTGGACTGTAGATAATGGAATCCCTAAATTCCTTGCAACTGAACATTGAGAAACACTGTTGTTAAACTGTGGACTATTTTTTTCAAGCAGTTGTTCACAAAGTGGTGATCCTCGCCCCATCTTTGCTTGTGAACGGCTGAACCTTTTGGGGATGCTCCTTTTATACCCAATCATGACACTCACCTGTTCCCAAATAGGTGTTCTTTGAGCATTCATCAACTTTCCCAATCTTTTGTTGCCCCGTCCCAGCTTTTTGAAATGTATTGTAGGCATCCATTTCAAAATGAGCAAATATTTGCACAAAAATAGTAAAGTTTATCAGTTTGAACATTAAATATCTTGTCTTTGTGGTGTATTCAATTGAATATGGGTTGAAGAGAAACTATTCAACTATTGAACTATTCAGTTCAAACTATACCACAGAACCGCATGGTGTAAAAGTTCAGAGCGCACGATTTATGTTCTCACACACATTGTATGTTCAAAAACCACACGTCGGACTCGAAGGTTTTTTCAAACTTAATTTACAAAAACTCTCGGAGACATCAAAGTTTAAAAAAAACAAAAAAAAAAACATTACAAGACAGGTCTCCGGTGGTTGCACAGGCACAGTGCGAGCGGTTGGATGCTTGTAGCCCTTCAGCAGCAGGATACCCTCACGACAGCCGACCAGAATAATATCAAACAGGTTTGATTTTCATTCGACCATACGATTGGCGATCAGGAGGTGGTCGTGAGATGTTAAACGCAGCTCGTTACTCCATGTATACTACATGATGCAGGATGTGCGATTAACCTGAAACTCGGTGTGATCCAAAAAATTCTCACACGAATGAAAAATCAGCTGAAAAAGGGCCAAAACTCACACAGTGTAAACCCAGCTTAAGTACTGAATGTCTGGCACCAGTAGATCATGGCAGTCTTCTATTATTTATTTTTGACATGGTTATATCGGTTATCTAATTACAACTTTACAACTACAAATTACAACTTTTTTTTTTTTTTGAAAATGCCTTTTTTTTTTACAAATAAAAAAATGGAATGTTTTATAAAAGCACATTTATCTGTAAACACCAACACACGACACACCTCACATTAACGTGTTGGTTTACATAATGTACGAGTCAAACCAATCAGTGTTTAACAGAGGCACATTTTACCCAGAATCCTTTGTGATCTGTCTGTGTTTGTTACAAAACTTTAGAATTAGTGCATTATTCAACATTAAAAGATATATGTTATATTTTAACTTTATACAAATGACAGACTTGACAGTTATTCTATCAGTATTCATTTTATTTATACACCAAGCCATAACTCAGCAATGCTTTATTTTCCAAGACCTCCTCCGCCTGACGGCATCATTGTGCTTGAGTAGAGAGGTGAGCTTCATAGCATCCCTCAACTTGCGTTTGTGCTGGAAGGCATGTAGTAAGCAGGAGCTTCCAGCAGGGGGCAGGACACTCAAAGACAGAAGTGCTGACTCATTGTTTGGGTCTGTCATCCCTTTTAATGCTTCCAAAAGTGATCATATCAGCTTGTTAGTAGTTGCAAGTGTACCAGAGACAATCCTGGAATTTATCGGTTATCTGTAACTTCCGATACATTTTTGTGTGGTTTATCTTTATCAAAGATAACTTTTAAGTTATCTGATTATCTGTTACCGAAGTTACTTTTTTGTTTATCTGTGCCCACTACTGGGTATATCTAAGTATCTTAAAAAAAAAAAAAAAAAGCTTTTTTATCTATTTTATTTATTTTATCTATCTATTTTTTATCATGCTAATATTTGTTCGGCCTTTGGTCTTATGCTTCTCTTGGCATTTCATGTTATTCACTGTTGGTGTTTCTGTCACTGATTTCTCTTGCTTCTGTCTGCTTTGTTTTTATCTCGCTGCCCTCTCTTACACATGCCTTCACTCATCTTCGTCTCTTTCTTCCACAACCCCTTCCTGAAAGTTCCCCTCACTTGTGTCTAATTTTCTGTGATTACCACCTCTGTTATTTAAGCCTTGTGTGTTTTGTCCTTCACTGCCAGTTTGTTCCAGACTCTTGTTACAGTACTGATTGCCTTTGTCGTTTTTCAACCTTGCTTAGTTTTTTGGATCACGCTTTTGTCTCTGCCCATCGACCTCTGTATCCCTGTGTTTTGATCTCCGCTTGTTTTTTGACCATGCCTCTGCCTAACGCCTGTCTGTTACCTCTGCCATGCTGACTGCCACCCTGTGTACTGAGCACTGCCTGTTTATCAGATGAAGCTTTTTAAATAATCTGTGTGTGAGTGTGCCATTGTGTCCCCACACTCTCTGAGCCACATCGCCTTGTACCATGACAAAAATATCATGCATCATTGTATCATGTAGCCATGGTCATTAGAATATTGTTACCTTTGCTGTAGTTGTAGTTGATGCTGCTGCCGTGTTGGGGTTTGGGCAGTGATAATGGGGTTTCCTCTGTGGGCAGATCCAGGAAAGAATACTCTACAAACAGACACACCACACTGCTGTCCTGGGCAACACGAGACTCTGGTCTCAGTGTCAGAGACACAATCTCCACTCGTACTCGCTCTGAGGCCTGAGAAGGAACATGTCGATCCACATTATGTTTACAATTTTATGTATCAACTCCTTTCAATAACACAGCCAGGTCCCCATGTCTCTTTAATTAATTCTGAATCTACCAGAATTCAAAATTAATTCAAAATGTAATTTAAAAGCAGTTCCGTTCCTGAATATCATTAAATTATGAAGTTAATGTTGTTGTTGTCGTCGTCGTCCATTCGGCTGCTCCCGTATTGTTCGGGGTCGCCACAGCGGATACAGCCAGTTCCGCATCTGTATTTGGCACAGGTTTTACGCCGGATGCCCTCCCTGACGCACCTCCAGTTTTACTTGGAGAAACACACACAGCCGCTGGCGTTCCAAAGAGGTCTCCCGTCCAAGTACTAACCAGATCCTGCACTGCTTAGCTTCTGAGATCTGATGGGAGCAAACTGGATGCTTAAGTTCTGAAGAAATACAGCCCGATTTTTTTACAAATTGAAGAACACAGAAAAGACACAATGTATTTTTTTTAAGTAATAAGTGGTCACCGTGGTTTATTTATGTGACAGTGGGCTGAAAGGTTGTGCCTCCTATGTGGAAATTTCAATAACAAGCATGAAACTCACATCAATTACATATCTGCTTAAAGCTCGGAACACTTCCTATCAGGGAGTATCATTACTTTTCCATGCAGTCACCCTCTCTTTCCACAAATTTACTCAAACACCGGACAAGACTTGCATTAAGTCAGTGAAGAAATTGGGTGTCTTGGATCTGAATCAGCGATGCACAGCTGCTTGAATATGCGAAGAGAAGAAAAAACTAAACAGTGGAGAAGAGGTAGAAAAAGACCAAAAACAGACGTATTGTGCAAAATCTGCCACCATAAATTCCAAGAAATTACAACCCCAATTCCAATGAAGTTGGGACGTTGTGTAAAATGTAAATAAAAACAGAATACAATGATTTGCAAATCCTCTTCAACCTATATTCAATTGAATACATTACAAAGACAAGATATTTAATAAAAAAGAAAAATAACTGGTGCAACACAGGAATAAGTGCCAGAAAATTTAATAAGGTGCTGAAAGCAAAAAATGTTCAACGAGACTAACATTTCGATGTGAGAGTCACATCTTCCTCAGAGTCCTGGCACCTGTTCTGGCACTTATTCCTGTGTTGCACCAGTTATTTTTCTTTTTTACTAATTAGTCCTACTTGGTTGCACCAGACTTGTTTGTGCTATACAGAAGCGCGGTGAACTCTGTGTTTTTGCTCTACAAGATATTTAATGTTCAAACTGATAAACTTTATTGTTTTTGTGCAAATATTTGCTCATTTTGAAATGGATGCCTGCAACATGTTTAAAAAAAGCTGGGACAGTGGTATGTTTACCACTGTGTTACATCACCATTCCTTCTAACAACACTCAATAAGCGTTTTGGAACTGAGGACACTAGTTGTTGAAGCTTTGTAAGTAGAATTCTTTCCCATTCTTGCTTGATGTACGACTTCAGTTGTTCAACAGTCCAGGGTCACCGTTGTCGTATTTTGCGCTTCATAATGCGCCACACATTTTCAATGGGTGACAGGTCTGGACTGCAAGCAGGCCAGTCTAGTACCCGCACTCTTTTACTACGAAGCTATGCCGTTGTAACACATGCAGAATGTGGCTTGGCATTGTCTTGCTGAAATAAGCAGGGACGTCCCTGAAAAAGACGTTGCTTGGACGGCAGCATATGTTGCTTCAAAACCTGGATGTACCTTTCAGCATTGATGGCACCATCACAGATGTCTAAGTTGTCCATGCCATGGGCGCTAACACACCACCATACCATCACAGATGCTGCCTTTTGAACTTTGCGCTGGTAACAATCTGGATGGTCTTTTTCCTCTTTTGTCCAGAGGACACGACATCCATGATTTCCAAAAACAATTTGAAATGTGGACTCATCAGACCACAGCACACTTTTCCACTTTGCGTCTGTCCATTTAAAATGAGCTCGGGCCCAGAGAAGGCATCGGTGTTTGTGGATGTTGCTGATGTATGGCTTTCATTTTGCATGGCAGAGTTTTAACTTGCACTTGTAGCAATGAACTGTGGTAACTGATAATGGTTTTCTGAAGTGTTCCTGACCCCACGCAGTAAGATCCTTTACACAATGATGTCGGTTTTTAATGCAATGCCACCTGAGGGATCGAAGGTTACAGACATTCAGTGTTGGTTTTCAGCCTTGCCGCTTACGTGTAGAAAGTTCTCCCGATTCTCTGAATCTTCTAATTATATTATGGACTGTAGATGATGGAACCAAACCGAAGCTAACATTGATCTCGACGCTTTAAACCAGTGGTCTCCAAACTATTCTAGAAAGGGCCGAGAGGGTGCAGGTTTTCTTTGCAGCCACTGACTTCAGCAGGTGATTTCACTGATTAACATCACTTGGAGCAGGTGGGATGAGTTCATCAGTGAAATCACCCGCTGGAGTCAGTGGCTGCAAAGAAAACCTGCACCCTCTCGGCCCTTTTTGGAATAGTTTGGAGACCACTGCTTTAAACGAAACATACCTGGAGCCACTGCTGGAGCAGTGTATGTCTACACCCTGCTCTGCATTCCAGGACTCGGCGCTGGGACAGAGCTCTGTAGCGCCTGAGTCCTGGAGAACCTGCAAGCAGAAGCACGCGATCTGACCCATTATGGATATCTGTGCGCACGTTGGTGGATCCACCTGCTCTGCCTGCTCGTCCAGAACAACAGAGGGATCATCTCATTCATCATCAGAATCATCACTGTCTGATTCAGACTGATGACGCGCTGCGCGCTCCGTCTTGCTCCAATTGAAAAAAACTGAAGCGCATGCTCAACATTGACACCTCATTTGTACAAAACAAAAAAACCCCAGCACCACCACACTAACCACACACGCTAAAAACTCCACAAAAATAATACACACTCCAAACACACTAAATGGTTCTCAAATACCATAACTCTAATTGCTGTCTGTATACCCGAAATGCGCACAAACTCAGCATTTTTCGGGTATTGTTGCGTTCATAGATTTGCTTGCAGCTGCGTATGTTTGCTCTTAATGTATACATTCTGTTGTGTGTAGCCCTTGCCGCACTCCTACCTTCTTTTTTTTCTTTTTTGTGTTGAAGAAATGTGCTCCGTACTCAAAAGAGTAAAGCAAGCGGCACTCATGTTTCCAGATGTACAGCGGGATGCACTGCTTCCTTGTCAGGGTTGGGAACATCAGATCGCAAAGTTCAGAGTCCTTATGTGTGCCCCCCCCCCCCCCCCCAAAAAAAAGTAGAAAAATTTGGCACTTAAAGTCACAAGCAAACTTAAAACTTCCCATCTTGTTTCAGCACTGAGAGTGAGGGAGAGAGAGAGAGAGCAGGGGAGAGAGGGAGAGAAAGAGAGAGATAGCGCTGTCTCTTTCTCTCTGCATTTTTTTTAAACCCTGGTGGGTGTTTCTGATCACTGATCAAAGCTGTTCACATGCAAATGTCCGCTGCTGCTGAAACCTTTTTTTTGCAGTTGATGCTCAAAGTCACACTTCTGTAAACTGCCACCTGGTTTGCACAAACTGAGGCGCAGTTATCTCTGAGAGATCACCACAGATGACATGAAATATTATTACGTTTTAATATTATTATTATTATTACACAACTTTTTTGTTGTTTCAAATTCAGCAGTTGCTTGTGGCAGGAGTGTGGTTTTTATTTTATTTTTGGTAAAATAATTAATTGTATCCACACAAAAGATTAATTCTGGCCTGTATAAGGTGCCTGAGCCCAGTGAAGCTGACCCCCCACCCAGATAAAAAAAATCCAAGAAAACAGGCTGAGTTTGCCCTGTAATTCCTGACGGTATAGGAACACAGCAGCAGCAGCAGCACTCACAAACTGGCTTCTGCACTGTATGAAAACATTCAGCTGGTCAAACAAAATCGAACTAAACGCTAACATTACAAAAACTAAGCAAACGATAAGAAACCGTCAAGAACGACAGCAAACTGAAATACAGACTAATAGAGGTTTTCGGTGGCAGTCGTTCAAATTTTTCTACAGTTTTTCATCCGGGCCTTTAGTGACTTCAGTATCCATGGAAATAAGCCCGCTGATCACCACAGCAAAGCATTTATGGACACAGCATATTTATTGGGATTTTGTCAATACATTCATGGACTGGCCCACTGCAGCAGTAACGCTCTGGATTTGGTCCTCATTCACGATACTCCTGTCTCAGATGTTGACAGTGTTTATCCAACATCAGCGGTCTCCACTCACTCACTTACTAGTTTCATTATCCTGTCCACTTGTATTGGATACCTGTATATTATCTCTGCATCACACTAGCTCCTTGACGATATCTGAACTTGGCACCAGACTGCCTGATAGTCTATTGTCACTTTCTGGACATGATCAATCAGTAGATAGCCTTGCAGATATCTTAAATTCAGAGCTCAAGTCTATTAGAATCAACTGCTCCATCTACTATAAAATCACATCACCCTACACTGCACACACCTGTGTTTAATGATTACTTACATGATCTCAAGGGTAACAAGAGAACTAGGCCCTCTGTAAAACTCTGGCCAAGGGGTTAGGGTTAGGGCCGCATTAGGATTAGGGATAGGGTTAGGATTAGGTTTAGCAACATGCCCAGTTTACACCTAGAGCCATGTTTGCATCAGGTCGACTTCTCCTTCATTCATTTCAAGCATAAATGTAGGTGTCTAGACTGGAAATAGCCTAGCCTGAAATATTGTATGCCTAGCAATTTCTGACTCTTAAATTCTAACAAGAGATGATGGTCATTGGTCCTGTGAAACACAAACATCAATTTGATCATGTAACATTAACCTTGGACTTGTGTGTTCTTCATCATAGTGACAAAATGAAAAATCACGGGGTGATCACTGATCCCACACTGTCCATTACCAATATCAGAGAAATATCAATGGTACAGTAGTGTTCAGAATAATAGTAGTGCTATGTGACTAAAAAGATTAATCCAGCTTTTGAGTATATTTCTTATTGTTACATGGGAAACAAGGTACCAGTAGATTCAGTAGATTCTCACAAATCCAACAAGAGCAAGCATTCATGATATGCACACTCTTAAGGCTATGAAATTGGGCTATTAGTAAAAAAAAGAAAAAAAAAGTAGGGGGTGTTCACAATAATAGTAGCATCTGCTGTTGATGCTACAAACTCAAAACTATTATGTTCAAACTGCTTTTTTTTTTAGCAATCCTGTGAATCACTAAACTAGTATTTAGTTGTATAACCACAGTTTTTCATGATTTCTTCACATCTGTGAGGCATTCATTTTGTTGGTTTGGAACCAAGATTTTGCTGGTTTTCTTGTGTGCTTGGGGTCATTGTCTTGTTGAAACACCCATTTCAAGGGCATGTCCTCTTCAGCATAAGGCAACATGACCTCTTCAAGTATTGTGACATATCCAAACTGATCCATGATACCTGGTATGTGATATATAGGCCCAACACCATAATAGGAGAAACATGCCCATATCATGATGTTTACACCACCATGCTTCACTGTCTTCACTGTGAATTGTGGCTTGAATTCAGAGTTTGGCGGTCATCTCACAAACTGTCTGCGGCCCTTGGACCCAAAAAGAACAATTTTACTCTCATCAGTCCACAAAATATTCCTCCATTTCTCTTTAGGCCAGTTGATGTGTTCTTTGGCAAATGGAAATGGAAACCTCTTCTGCACACGTCTTTTATTTAACAGAGGGACTTTGCGGGGGATTCTTGCAAATAAATTAGCTTCACACAGGCGTCTTCTAACTGTCACAGCACTTGCAGGTAACTCCAGACTGTCTTTGATCATGCTGGAGCTGATCAATGGGTGAGCCTTTACCATTCTGTTTATTCTTCTATCCATTTGGATGGTTGTTTTCCATTTTCTTACACACGTCTCTGTTTTTCTGTCCATTTTAAAGCATTGGAGATCATTGTAGATGAACAGCCTACAATTTTTTGCACCTGCGTATTTTTCCTCTCTCCAATCAACTTTTTAATCAAACTACGCTGTTCTTCTAACAATGTCTTGAACGTCCCATTTTCCTCAGGCTTTCAAAGAGAAAAGCATGTTCAACAGGTGCTGGCTTCATCCTTACATAGGGGATACCTGATTCACACCTGTTTGTTCCACAAAATTGACGAACTCACTGACTGAATGCCACACTACTATTATTGTGAACACCCCCTTTTCTACTTTTTTTTAATAATAGCCCAATTTCATAGCCTTAAGAGTGTGCATATCATGAATGCTTGGTCTTGTTGGATTTGTGAGAATCTACTGAATCTATTGGTACCTTGTTTCCCATGTAACAATAAGAAATATACTCAAAACCTGGATTAATCTTTTTAGTCACATAGCACTACTATTATTCTGAACACTACTGTTGATGCAGAGACACTGATTCATGTCTTTGTCCCTTCTAGATTAGATTACTATAACGTCCTTTTTTTTTTTTTGCCTTACCGCAGTCCCATATATAAAAGGTCTCTAGACAGTTCAAAATGTTACTACTAGAGTTCTGATTAGGAGAACAAAGTTTGATCATATTACCCCAACTTTGGCCTACCTCCATTGGCTTCCTGTTCATGCAAGGTCAGATTTTAAGGTTTTGCTCCAAACATACAAAATTTTTCATGGACTAGCACCTCCCTGTCTGGCTGCTCTAACTGACTCGTATTTTATAGACAAATTGTATTCTGAAATTAAATTTAAAAGTAATAATAAAACTACACTTTAATCTCAGGGTTTGTCAGACCTCCCACATAAAAATGTGAAATGGTGACATGCCCTGCCTTTTTTGTGCAGTTTGACAAGTTTCTGATCAATTAAAAAGTAGAAAATTACAAGACCCATCAAAACTCTACATATATTTACCTTAGTCTTAACCTGTGTGAGGTATATGGGTGCATCTCAAAAAATTTGAATATCATGAAAAGATCAATATTTTTGTCAGGTATTTCAGAAGGTGAAAATATTATATATTTTAGAATCATTACATGCAAACTATAATGTTTCAAGTATTTTTGTTGGGAAGGTGTCGTGACACGGACCCACAACAGGGGACGTTAATGAATGGACAATGGATAAGCCAAAAAGTAACTATTTAATGTTGTGAAGCGCACAACGAAGTACAGACAATACAAATATTGCGGAATGTCAATCATACACAAGGTGACGTGTGGCAGGCTCAAAGATAGAAGACGTCTGGTGCGAGAAGAGCCGGATCCCACACAGCTTCTACCACCAACGGATCTGAAGAACACCGGAGTCGCCAAGCCCTACACCCCAGGTGGCCACTGTCTTCAGCAGTCAGACCCGGTACTGCTGGCAGAGAACAGAAACAGTTTTGATGAGTGTGAGTTCGCACACTCAGTAATCCCACAGTCTGTGTTCAGTTAGGAGGGAGAACCTCCACCTCCGATAACACACTCGGACAGCTCCTGTGACAACCACTTATCTGGTTGGGGTGGGAGGCGAAGCCGTCGCAGTCCACACCAAACGCCAATACAGCAGATACGGAACACGTCACAGGAAAACGGCTGCAAATGAGATCAGACTGTTATTCCAAGTTAAGCTTAGCAGAGAAATTACCTGTATGGTAGCTGATTTCTCGGCGGGGAGGTGGAGTTGCAGTCCGGCTTTTATGGAGGTTGACATAGATGAGTGACAGCTGGTGGTGATGATGTGACAGCTGTCACTCCACTGGTTCCGGCGCCCTCTCGTGCTTGAAGCCCGCACTCCAAGCAGGGCGCCATCTGGTGGTGGTGGGCCAGCAGTACCTCCTCTTCAGCGGCCCACACAACAGGACCCCCCCCTCAAGGTTTGTCTGGGTGCCGGGCGTAGAAGTCGGCCAGGAGGGCCGGGTCCAGGATGAAGTTCCTTTTCACCCAGGAGCGTTCCTCGGGGCCATACCCCTCCCAGTCCACCAGATACTGGAACCCCCAACCCTTGCGACGGATGTCCAGGAGCCGACGCACGGTCCATGCCGGCTCCTCGTCGATGATCCGGGCAGGAGGCGTTGCAGGTCCAGGGGTGCAGAGTGGTGAGGTGTGGTAGGGCTTGATCCGTGACACGTGAAAGACAGGATGGAACCGCAGTGAAGCTGGCAGCTGTAGCTTCACTGCGGCTGGGCTGAGGACCTTGATGATGGGAAACGGTCCAATATACCTGTCCTTGAGTTTCTGAGAGTCCACTTGAAGTGGGATGTCCTTTGTTGACAACCACACCTCCTGTCCGGGCTGGTATGCAGGGGCCGGGGAACGCCAGCGGTCTGCATGGGCCTTGGCCCTCGTCCGGGCCTTCAACAGGGCAGAACGGGCGGTCCGCCACACCCGGCGGCACCTCCTGAGGTGGGCCTGGACCGAGGGCACACTGACCTCTGCCTCCACAAGTGGAAACAATGGGGGCTGGTACCCCAAACACACCTCAAACGGGGAGAGGCCGGTGGCTGACGACACTTGCCTGTTGTGGGCGTACTCGATCCAGGCCAGATGGGTGCTCCAGGCCGTCGGGTGCGCGGAGGTAACGCAACGGAGGGCCTGCTCCAGCTCCTGGTTGGCCCGCTCTGCCTGTCCGTTTGTCTGAGGGTGATACCCGGACGAGAGACTCACGGTGGCCCCCAGTTCCCTGCACAAACTCCTCCAGACCTGAGAGGAGAACTGAGGGCCACGGTCTGAGACGATGTCCGTTGGTATCCCATGCAGACGCACGATGTGGTGGACCAATAGGTCTGCTGTCTCCTGGGCTGTAGGGAGCTTCGGGAGGGCCACGAAATGGGCTGCCTTGGAGAACCGGTCCACTATTGTGAGGATGGTGGTGTTGCCCTGGGACGGCGGGAGGCCCGTGACAAAGTCCAGGCCGATGTGGGACCAGGGGCGGTGACGCACCAGTAGGGGCTGGAGGAGTCCTGAAGTCCTCTTATGGTCAGCCGTGCCCCTGGCACAGGTGGTACAGGCCTGGACGTAGTCCCAGACGTCGGCCTCCATGGACGCCCACCAGAAGCGCTGCTGGACCACTGCCATGGTTCTGCGCACCCCGGGATGACAGGAGAGCTTGGAACCATGACAGAAGTCCAAAACCGCAGCTCTGGCCTCTGGTGGGACGTACAGTTTGTTCTTTGGGCCGGTCCCCGGATCCGGGTTCCGTGTCAGGGCCTCCCGGACGGTCTTCTCCACGTCCCAGGTGAGAGTGGCCACGACAGTGGACTCGGGGATGATGGTCTCTGTGGGGTCTGACAACTCGGCCTTGGCCTCCTCTTCATGCACCCGGGACAGGGCATCCGATCGTTGGTTCTTGGTCCCGGGGCGGTATGTAATCTGGAAGTCAAAGCGCCCAAAGAACAGTGACCAGCGGGCTTGCCTGGGGTTCAACCGCTTGGCGGTCCGGATGTACTCCAGGTTCCGATGGTCCGTGAAAACCGTGAAGGGCACCGTCGCTTCCTCCAACAGGTGTCTCCACTCTTCAAGAGCCTCCTTCACCGCCAGGAGTTCCCGATTGCCGATGTCATAATTCCTCTCAGCCGGGGTCAACCTGCGGGAAAAATAGGCACAAGGGTGGAGGACCTTATCGGACTCCCCGCTCTGGGACAGCACGGCTCCTATCCCTGAGTCAGAGGCATCCACTTCCACTGTGAACTGGCGAGTAGGATCGGGCTGCACCAGAACTGGTGCAGACGAGAACCGGCGCTTCAACTCCCTAAACGCGGCTTCTGACGTACATGCTGGACATGAGTCTCAGGGTCCGGAGAAAAGATGAGTATGTCGTCTAGATATACGAAGACAAACCGATGCAGGAAGTCCCGCAAGACGTCATTAACCAATGCTTGGAACGTCGCGGGGGCGTTTGTGAGTGGCAGATGAGTGACAGCTGGTGGTGATGATGTGACAGCTGTCACTCCACGGGTTCCGGCGCCCTCTCGTGCTTGAAGCCCGCACTTCAAGCAGGGCGCCATCTGGTGGTGGTGGGCCAGCAGTACCTCCTCTTCAGCGGCCCACACAACAATTTTTTTTATTTTAATTTTGATCATTTCAGCTGACAGCTAAAAAAACTGAAAAAATATATTTTAGAATATTATAATATTTAATTTAAAATCCCTATTTATGCAGTATAAACACCCTGAATCTCTCAGACTGGTGTACACACAACCAGAATCATGGGGAAGACTGCTGAGTTGACAGATGTCCAGAAGACAACTGTTTTCTGGGTGTTCAGAGTGCTGTATCAAAGCATATTGATGGAAAGTTGAATGGAAAGTAAAAGCATGGTCAGAAAACATGCACAAGCAGCAGGGATGACTGCAGCCTTGATAAGACTGTCAAGCAAAGCCGATTCAAGAACTTGGGGCAGCATCAAGCAAGTATTGAGTGCACAAATAAAGATTCTTTTCATAAGTTTGACATTTCTTTATTAGAATTCCTTTTTAATTGATCTTATGAAATATCTATTATACAAATAATGAATGTTTATGAGTTCAATAGTATGAATGTTTCATGAGGTGAAATATTTGCTCCATTGAAAGAATGTAAAAATGTTCATTATTTGTTTTATATAACAGCTAAAATAGATCCTTGTCATTTGATATTATATTAATTTACAAACAACAGACAAACAACAAACTCACTCCTCAGGGCCCGCGACGCTGCCTTCAGGTCAGGTGACAGAGCTCTGTATAGTGCTGCCAAAGCTGACCTGAAGAGAGGAGTAAAAAGAGCAAAGGCGGACCACAGAATGCAGATAGCGTCCCATCTGTCTAGCAACAATGCACAGAGGGTGTGGCAGGGAATACATGACATCACAAACTTCCGGGGTTGTGATGCTCCAACAGCGTACCTGAGTGCACCACTGGCAGAGGAGCTAAACAGCTTCTTTGCTCGGTTCGGATCTTCCCAGCTGCACTCGCCTACTACTGCCCTCCCCCCGCCCCCACCTGGTCCCCGCACCACTCCACTCACTGTAAAAGAGCATGATGTCAGGCAAGTGCTCCTCGCAGTGAACCCCAGGAAAGCTGCTGGCTCAGACGGAGTACCTGGCAAGGTGCTCAGAGCGTGTGCCAACCAGCTCGCCCCCACCTCTCCCTGGACCAAGCAGTCATCCCGTCCTGCCTGAAAACCTCCACCATAATCCCAGTGACGAAAAAGTCTCCCATCACCAGCCTGAATGATTACCGCCCGGTGGCCCTCACTCCGGTAATCATGACGTGCTTTGAGAGACTGGTTCTTCAGCATATCAAGTACCACCTCCCCCCAGACTTCGACCCTCACCAGTTTGCATACAGGGCAAACAGATCCACAGAGGACGCCATCGCCGTGGCTCTCCACTCTGCTCTAAACCACCTGGAGTAGCCACAGAGCTACATCCGAATGCTCTTTGTGGATTATAGTTCTGCCTTCAACACAATAATCCCGGACAGACTCACCACAAAAGTGGACACTCTCGGCTTCCACCGAGACTTTCTTTCCAATCGTCCCCAGACTGTGAGACTCGGCCCCCACCTCTCCTCCACCCGCACACTGAGCATCGGCTCTCCACAGGACTGCGTGCTGAGCCCCCTCCTCTACTGCCTCTACACCTACGACTGCAGACCGGCCCACAAGAACAACCTTATCGTCAAGTTTGCAGACGATACCACAGTAGCTGGTCTCATCTCCGGAGGTGATGAGGCTGCCTACAGAGAGGAGATCTGGCAGCTGGTAGCCTGGTGCTCAGAGAACAACCTCGCTCTGAACACTAGGAAGACCAGAGAGATCATCACTGACTTCAGGAAACACTGCACCAACCCTGCCCCCCCTTCTCATCAACGGTGAGTGTGTGGAAAGGGTCCACACCTTCAGGTATCTCGGCGTTCTCATCTCAGACTGCATCTCCTGGTCCGTCAACATCTCCTCTATCCTCAAGAAGGCTCAGCAGCGGCTACACTTCCTGAGAGTCCTCAGGAAGTACAACCTCAACACACCAACCTGCTGCTGGCCTTCTACCGCTCATCCATTGAAAGCCTGCTGACATACTGCATCACAGTATGGTTTGGCAGCTCCACCGCTGCTGACAGGGAGAGAATGCAGAGGGTTATAAAGGCAGCACAGAAGATCATCGGCCACCCTCTCCCCTTCCTGTTGGACATCTACACCTCCCGCTGCCTCAGAAGAGCCAAAGCGATCTCCAAAGACTGCTTTCACCCTGGCTCTGCCCTGTTTGACCTGTTGCCCTCAGGGAGGCGCTACAGGCTCACAAGGACAAAAACAAACAGACTGAAAAACAGTTTCTTCCCCAAAGCCATAACCACATTGAACTGTAGCATGCACTGATCCTCCTTGTGCAATCTTAACCATGTGCAATAACCCAATCACCCATGGACAATATACATTTCTGTGCAATATATTTATATCCTAAGCTGCACCTTGCATTAGTGTCAATTGTATATATATTTTTCCTTACATTGTTGAATTTTTCTCTATCTTGTTTTTGATATATATTCTTGCACTATTTTATCTTTTTTTGCACTATTTTATTTTTATTCTATTTTATTGCACTGCAACTGGATGGCCCTAATCTCGTTGTACCAATGTATAATGACAATAAAAGGCATTCTGATTCTGATTCAGAAAAGAGACATACATTTTGGTGTGCGTCACTGGTGCTTTAACATCAACAGTGCAACACAAACTTTAAATAGGAGTTCAAAACTGTTCATTGTCAACTTGGAAAAACAGATGTAGTCCGTGATATTTCAAAAAAAAAAAAAAAAAAACCCACAACAACAACAAAAAAACTTTGTGTACTTCCTAAGTTCAGCGAAAACTTGTGCTAGAAATTTGTCCAGGTTTCCATCCTATCAACTCTTCATGCCTTCAGATTTAGCACCGTCAATTAGCTCGTTGAAATTGTCGTCTGTCAGCAAAACAAATTTCGCCATGTTTAGCTAAACACCACCCCCACGAGTGTGTGCATGGGTTGGGTTTACATGCAATGGTACAAAACATATGGAATCAAATTTGCACAGTAAGTGGAACCATATTTGCACGCTAAATGCAACGCAACACAAATGGGATGAATAATCCACGTCATGTGACATACAAAGCATCAATCAAATGACAAAGATCACTCAGCCGTTATAAAAATTATAATAACCTAGTGACTTCTGTGTGTGTGTGTGTGTGTGTGTGTGTGTGTGTGTGTGTGTGTGTGTGGTGTGTGTGTGTGTGTGTGTGTGTGTGTGTGTGTGTGTGTGTATGACTTCAATCACGCAAAAACCAGGAAGAGCTGACATTTGCTGTTTGGCACGCTTATGTATTTGGATCAAGGATAAATGCTGCAAAAACAGAAAGTTATAGGACAAATATTTTGGATAAATTATCAATTTTATCAAACCAATAAACAATGGATGCTATGCTGCAATGCACTATAGGAGCTCGGGGGTTTTAAGGTTTTAAATGTTGTGGTTTAATAGTGTTGTTAGTGTTATTGAGTTATTGTGTTTTTGTAGCGCAATTGGTTTAGTCAGTTTAGATAAGTCTCATGTTGCTATTAGCATGAGTGACTTAAGTTTCATGTTGGTACAATGACTGAAATGTTTAGTGGTTTTAATGTCTTCAGCCACTATCTCTGTTTGTCAAATTAAAACCACCTGCTTCCAGCAGCTGTGCATGCGTGCTAGACCTGTTCAGAATGTCAAATTTTACAAAATCTTTTGGGCCACATGCTGTTCTTGTTCGACTAATAAAAGATCTGTGCCAAATTTTATTGTAATTGGACAATGTTTAGGGGTCCCCCACAAAGCAACAATGTTCCCTAAACAAGCAACGTCGTAATCCAGTAATGTTCTCTTCTGGTTACCAATCATCACCCACCACTTTTTGCAATTAGAAGCCATCGCATGTACCTGTAAAAGAAAAATAATGGCACCACGGTCTTCTCCTGTTAGGGTGACGTTGCCTTGCCAGCAGAGGGAGAGGAAAATGTGTCACTCTGGGGGACCTCTAAATCTTATCTGATGGAGTTCAAATTTGGTCTGCACCTATAAAACCCCAAGTGGAACAAAAACAACATGCGGCCTGAAGTCTCCCACAACTTTTATTTTTTTCACTATACAGTATAATATGAACAGCCCTAATGCGTGCTGCAAGCTAATTTCTGGACTCATGCCATTCCACCAGGGGACGGTAAGTCATCTTTAAATTCAAAGCATGAGTGATTTTAGGGCCCTGTCCCACTGGCGGTTAGGAGGATTTGCGCATGAAATGAGACAAAAGCTGAGCGTCCGCAACAAAGGTGGGCGGAAATGACAAATCTCCCGGGGTGGATCACGTAGACATCATGAGTGCACAGCGAATACATGAGGAAGAAAAGCGGATATAACAGGGAACAGAAGCGAAGGCGACCACGGAGGCGCCCCAATGAGGGGCACAGCTGGTAAATGTAGTGGAACGTGTGCGGAAACACAACGGCCAAACACGGATGTATAAAATGCATGGATAGAGGAGAGGGATCGGACGCAGAGCGACGAACACGGCAGCACAACGGCTGCAATGAGGACGCAGTGCACATGCGTGGCGGGAACTGCAGTGGTGGCGCGCATGCGCCGCATTTGCATCGCGGACGAAAAGGAAGCGCAAAGGGACCTGCCGGGATCAGTATCCACAGCTGGGCTGGTGCTGGCCGGCATTTATGTGTTTTGTAATGCATTCACGTATGATCGCATATCGGATGCACATCGGCCGTGATGCACTCACTTCATCCGTGCCCACTCTGTCTGCATGGGCGACATACCATTTGCGACCGTGATGTGGCCATGCTGGGCATGCATTATATCTGTTTTGCATGCTGTCCCGGTCCGCCACCAAG
>NW_022986579.1:0-26732 GCF_902500255.1 Thalassophryne amazonica
AACACACACACACCCATAAATGGCTACGTCTGTCTGTCTGTCCGGGATAAACTCCCAAACAATAATATGTAGCCCTAAAAACTATATATATTCTGAATCTTCATGACATGGGGAACAAACTGGTATATATATATATTATATATATATATATATATATATATATATATATGGGGAACAAACTGGTACCATTTTTTTAAAAGTTGAACTGAAAATTGCCACCAAAATAGCCATTTATGTAAGACCATGCAGTGTTGTACCATGTGCGGTAAACTCCCAAACTATAATCTGTAGCCCTAAAAACTATATATATTCTGAATCCTCATGATAATGGGAACAAACTAGTACCATGTTTTTTTTTAAAGTTGAACTAAAAATTACCCCCAAAATAGCCGGATGTGGGTATGACCAGGCAGATTCAAATTGCCAGCCCTGCATATGTGTTGGCCATCTCTGTTTATTTAATCCCTTTCCACAGCACACTCAGCAGCAGCTGATCTGCTCTGTGTAAGCCTGATCCCGTCAGATTTCAGGAGCTAAGCAGTGCGGGACCGGGTTAGTACTTGGACCAGCGGCTGTGTGTGTTTCTCCAGGTAACACTGGAGTTGCATCAGGAAGGACATCCGGCATAAAACCTGTGCCAAATATCAATGCAGATCTGTTTGTATCCGCTGTGGCGACTCCGAACACAAAACAGGAGCAGCTGAATGGACAACCAACCTACAGTACACTCAGCACAGCACAGCCACAGCACACTCAGCAAAACAACAACATGCTTAGGCTGAGGCTGTGGGTATGACCAGGCAGATTCAAATTTCCAGCCCTGTATATGTATTGGCCATCTCTGTTTATTTAATCCCTTCCTTCAGCTACTTTATGTTCTCAACTGTTAAGCACTTGACTGTCCTGTACATACTGAATACATTCATTTTATGTTTGTAAAATTGCAATGTTAAAACAGTGAAATACACCACTACCTCAGTTTTGATTCACTGATATTTACATTTACTATTACCTACCTTTTGTGTGTAATTTTGTTGTCTGCATGAAGAACTTCAAATGTGTTTGTCTTTTAACCAAGTATTTCCACTTAGTTTGGGGAGTCCACCTCTTATAGTTTTGCTGGACAAACTTTAGCCCATTAACTATTATATTTATAAGACATCAGCATTACAAGAACAAATGTTGGGCAATTATTTTGATTAAAATGATTGGCATTTGGCTTATGTCTAAAACAGGTTAACCCGGGCAGCACTGGGTACCCCAGCTATTATATAATATTTCATACACCACAATTTAAATATACAAGTAAATATATATCTGCAGTGGTGTTTTTGAAGTGGTGTGGATGACTTCATAATATGAATTTATTGTGAAATCATTCATACCAACCAATCAGGAATATTTTTTCAGATCAATCTGTCCTTTAGGTCAACTATACGGGCTTCTTGGTCATTGAGAATAAATGGTGTTTTACGGGCCATGTTTCCCTTGACTTTGACACTTGACCAAACTACTCCAAAATGTAATCACCTCTTAAAATCTGTCCAATTAATGTCCCCACTAGGTTTCGAGGAAATCTGTCCAGCTCCTTTTGAGATATACAGTTGTGCTCAAATGTTTACATACCCAGAATTGTTGATCATTTGACCATTTCTCAGAGAATATGAATAATAACACAAAAACCTCTTTCACTAATGGTTAGTGGTTGGTAGGGGTGGGCGGTATAAATGATATATTCGGTTCATGGTATAAATTTGGCCGATGGGAGAGATTTAGACTCCACCAACCAATTGCAGTAATGCTTGTTGATGATGTCATCATATCTTCCTCAGTGACTCTGACCGACTGGAAAAGGCTGCTGTCAGTGCTTTGGTCACAGGCTCCATCTCCACCTCGGCAGATTAAAATTTCTCCTTGTAAGAATGTATAATTATAAGTTATTTATTTTACATTATTTTAACCATCTGGAGTCGCCATTTGGTCATGTAAAAGTCACATGACTGAATTAAGCAATTGCCTCATTAAATTCAACAGACTGTCTCTGTTTCATTGTGTTTTAAAAGTGCACGCTTCAAGCTTTATACCAGTTTTTCAATTATGTTAATAGGCCTACTATAACCTGAATTTTGCTGAAAAATTTACACAATTTTTTTTGTAAATTTTATGGTCATATTTGGTGCACATATTTGCAGAAAGCCACAGTAAACAGTCTCATATTTCCTCATTCAACTGAGCTGAGAGCTCCGTCTGAGGGCAGGGGAGCGGAGAAAAACAAACCACCCCTTCCGCTTTATCATTGGTGGAACCCCACACATGAGCCAACTGGCATCATCAACTGACGTGGCAGCGACTCTGAGGTCTTTCTGGACAAATTACTATCAAAAGCAGACAAACTAACACTGCCTCCTGCTGGACAGAAGCAGGAATGGTGAAATGAGATTATTCCAATGCACAAAAATACATGTCTAACAAGTCAAAGAATCAGGCGCTCAAAATGAATTACATCTGTTTATGTTTTTTTGTTGTTTTTTTATTTGTTTATCTTAATCAATTTAGCTTGCAAAGGGACTATATAAGTCAATTCACAAACATTTCCATTATAACATACATTTATATTGTGATATATACCGTTACCATGAAGGGATTCAACTTATATCGTGATATGAATTTTAAGTCATATCACCCAGCCCTAGTGGTTGGGTAAAGCCATTTATTGTCAAACAACTGTGTTTACTCCTTTAAAACCATAAAGACAACAGAAACTACCCAAATGACCCTGATCAAAAGTTTACATACATCTGTTCTTAATACAATGTATTGCCCCCTTTAACATCAGAGAGAGCTTGGAGTCTTTTGTGGCAGTTGTGGGTGAAGCTCTTTATTGATGGTAACGCTGCCCATTCTTCATGGCAAAAAGGCTCCAGTTCATGTAAATTCCTGCATGAACTGCACGTTTGAGATCTCCCAGTTTGGCTCAATGATATTGAGGTCAGGAGACTGAGATGGCTACTCTAAAACCTTCACTGTATCCTGCTCTAGCCAATGACAGGACAACTTGGCCTTGTGTTTTGGATCGTTGCCATGTTGGAACATCCAAGTACTTTCCATGTGCAGCTTCTGGGCTGATGACTGTACAACCCCAATTCCAATGAAGTTGGGACATTGTGTAAAATGTAAATAAAAACGGAATAGAATGATTTGCAAATCCTCTTCAACCTATATTCAGTTGAATACACCACAAATACAAGATATTTAATGTTCAAACTCATAAACTTTATTGTTTTTGTGCAAATATTTGCTCATTTTGAAATGGATGCCTGCAACAGGCTTCAAAAAAGCTGGGACAGTGGTATGTTTACCACTGTGTTACATCACCTTTCCTTCTAACAACACTCAATAAGCATTTGGGAACTGAGGACACTAATTTTTGAAGCTTTCTAGATGGAATTCTTTCCCATTCTTGCTTGATGTATGACTTCAGTTGTTCGAGAGTCCGCGGTCTCTGTTGTCATATTTTGTGCTTCATAATGCGCCACACATTTTCAATGGGTGACAGGTCTGGAGTGCAGGCAGGTCAGTCTAGTACCCGCACTCTTTCACTACAAAGCCACGCTGTTGTAACACGTGCAGATTGTGGCTTGGCATTGTCTTGCTGAAATAAGCAGGGACGTCCCTGAAAAACACGTTGCTTAGATAGCAGCATGTGTTGCTCCAAAACCAAATGCGCTCGGACCCAGAGAAGGCGGCAGCATTTCTGGATGTTATTGATGTATGGCTTTCGCTTTGCATGGTTGAGTTTTAACTTGCACTTGTAGATGTAGCAATGAACTGTGTTAACTGACAATGGCTTTCTGAAGTGTTCCTGAGCCCATGTGGTAAGATCCTTTACACAATGATATCAGTTTTTAATGCAGTGCTGCTTTAGGGATTGAAGGTCACGGGCATTCTTGGTTGGTTTTCAGCCTTGCCGCTTACGTGTAGAAAGTTCTCCAGATTCTCTGAATCTTCTGATTATATTATGGACAGTAGATGATGGAATCCCTAAATTCCTTGTAACTGAATGTTGAGAAACATTGTTTTTAAACTGTTGGTCTATTTTTTTCACACAGTTGATCACAAAGTGGTGATCCTCACCCCATCTTTGCTTGTGAATGCCTGCGCGTTTTGGGGATGCTCATTTTATACCAAATCATTACACTCAAAATTTGTGTCCTCAGTTCCCAAATGCTTATTGAGTGTTGTTAGAAGGAAAGGTGATGTAACACAGTGGTAAACATACCACTGTCCCAGCTTTTTTGAAACGTGTTGCAGGCATCCATTTCAAAATGAGCAAATATTTGCACAAAAACAATAAAGTTTATCAGTTTGAACATTAAATATCTTGTCTTTGTGGTGTATTCAATTGAATACAGGTTGAAAAGGATTTGCAAATCATTGTATTCTGTTTTATTTACATTTTACACAATGTCCCAACTTAAGTGGGAGGGGTGTACCTGTCATCATAGGCCTTGTTGAATCCTCTCCAAATGCAACGCTTATGGTTGAGGCCAAAAAGTAAAATTTTGGTCGCATCACTCTAAATTACTTTGTTCTCTGTGCTGTTTAGCATATTGCATTAGATTATTCATTTGCTTTCCCTATGACTCAGAAACCAGAAACATCAGTACAACACTGGATGAAAGATACAAGGCTCTGTCAGGAGACCAGAAAGTCACTGACCTCTTATACACACACACTGATTACAAGCAAACAGACTACAGGTGAGGATGGTTACCTTTAGAAGCCATTCAAACCTGTTTGTGACAACTTAATCAGGCCAAAATCATCAAAGTATGTAAACGTTTGATCAGGATCATTTGGGTAGTTTCTGTTGTCATTAATATGCACATGTTGTGGACATGAATGAGCGAAGCTTGTCAGCATGTCACCATGTCATTTAGGTCCTTCAGACTTTATTTTGAGTAAATGCTTCAGGGGAGCATTAGCATGGCAAAAACCTTTCACCGCATCTTTTTAAGCATTTTTCTTTATTTGCCTCTCACATGCCTGGAAAAGCCTCGCTATCTAAACATGTCCTTTAGTTCCTTCAGACTTTTCTCAGTAAAATGGTTGTTCGGAGCATGAGCATGACTAAAACTTTTCAGCTTCTGGGGAGGTCCGCCCCCCATACCCCCCACCTTTTAAAGCATTTTTCTTTTTTTGCCTTTCAGCTGACTCCCCTAATTACAGCCCTCTTAACCCCCGGACACTTTAAGCATTTTTAATGGTAGATGTAAATTAATATTCAAAGATTTCAGCTAGTTGACAGTAGGGCTGTACAATACCGCCAAATTATCGTATCTCAGTATTGTCATATCAATATGATAAACGATATAACTATGATTTCACACAAAGTGCGGCAACAGTGAAAATTAAGCATTCTTAAACAAAATGGTAATAATACCACACTCATTTTGCACTTATCAATCAATCAATCAATCAATTTTTTTATATAGCGCCAAATCACAACAAACAGTTGCCCCAAGGCACTTTATATTGTAAGGCAAGGCCATACAATAATTATAATAATATGATAATTACTTATCATAAGGTTAGGATACTGTGCCCTCCACTCTCCCTCAACTCTTGGAATTTCACACATTTTAATTTGTTTATGACATTTTAAATACAAGAAATACAAAATAAATAAATAATAAAAACATTCTAAAGTTATCTTCCTCAAACTCAAACTGTAAGCAAATCTCTAAAACTTGATAAAACCTGTAAATAATAATGAGTTTAATTCATACAAGTCAGGCAATGGAAACATGAACATTTCCAAGTCACTGAATTGTTCTTGGACTTTATTTACAACAATTATGAAGAAATACCAAAGTTTATTTCACCAAAACATCAAATTTAGGCTTTCATCTCAAATGTACTTTCTGTCAAATTGTAGCTGAACTTTCAGGTCTTCTTTTTAAGAAAATCCTCCTCTACACAACTTCATCAGGAAGATGGATTTAAGCTTTTTAATTAATTTATGTCAAGTTGTAGAAATTTGCTTTCAGGTTGAGTTAAGGAAGATAATTTTAGAAAAAAACCCCAATGTATTTGAAATGGAATAAACAAATTAAAATGTGTGAAATACCAAGTGTTCCAATACTTTTGAGGGCAATTAAGAAACACTGAGGAGCAGCATCTTACATCTAATATAGGAGGTCTGTTAGAAAAGTATTGGACCTTTTTATTTTTTGCAAAAACCGTATGGATTTGAATCACGTGTGATTGCATCAGCCAAGCTTGAACCTTCGTGCGCATGCGTGAGTTTTTTCATGCCTGTTGGTTGTGTCATTCGCCTGTGAGCAGGCTTAGAGAATATTTAGAGTGGAATCCTGCAAATGGTGATACAAACATCAAATTTGGCACAAATAATCCACAGACATTAACTCTTCTAAAAAAATGATTGGCCACTTGAATTTTCAATAGGCAGCTGCACTAATAAGCCAACCAAGCATGAACCAGCTGCTGTCTGTTAACATAATCATAAAACAACCCAAATTAAAGGAAAAATGCTGCTTTTATTAGAAGTACACAGTTCAAAAGACATGTTCAGTTCAAATCTGAAGCAAACATTTTTCTTCTTCTACGAAGGTGAATTAGAACTTTTTGTGGTACACCGCATCAACTACTGGACAGGAGGAACCTAGCAGTCAAAGCGACTGACTATTTTCAAAATGGAGCTCTTTCAACCAGACGTGTGGTGCAGTGACATGTCAATCATCTGTGTCCAATCAGATTTCTGGGGAGTCCAGTGCAACCCTGGCCTCCACTCTAGCTCCACCCATGCCAGGAAGTGTTCAACATTTTGACATTTCCTCTTTCACTGTGGACTCAAAATTTGGCACTTCCTGTTTGAGTTTGAGCTTGCCACTGAGTTCCCACAAGATTCCATGGGATCTCGTCTGTCAATCCAGGAAGTGTTTGACATTTGACATTTCCTGTTTCACTGTGAACTCAAAATTTGATACCTCCTGTTTGGGACTCTCCCTGTGCCATAGAGTAAGCTTCATGCCGCTGTACGGTTCTTTGCTCGTATTGAAGCGGATTTGCACAAATGTGATCTGAATCACATTTCAAACCACCTTGTTACAGCAAATATTGTCACAGTGCACATATTGTCACCACAACAATGTATGCCGATGTTCATGGCCCCATTGTGGCACATATTGTCGCCAGGAACAATATGTGCCAGGTGTGTTACTACATACAATCAACTGCACCAGTGACAAAATGTGCCATGAACATTGGCACATACTGTCATGATATGCTACAACAAAAGTTTGTGTGTGTGTGTGAGAGAGAGAGAAGTCATAATAATTAATAATTTTGTATTGAATAATTTGTGTATATAGAGGGATTTGTAGCCATTTTGAAGTATTTCTGTTTTTATTTTGTTTTATTTCTTTTTTATCTTTGTTCTTTGTTTTTCTGTTCTTATGGGGACCACAATGGAAATAAGTCTGTGCTTTATCGTGCCATCCTCGGCAAGTATATGTATGTATATTGTCATTGTTATTTCATATCATGTATTTTGCCAAATCAATCAAAGAGAAGAAGAGGGCAAGAGAGACTTGCATGAATTAGATCTGTGCACCTCATGTTGGATTCGCACGTAAATCTGTGGTGCAGAGTTGGCGCAGCATAAATCCCCCTGTGATTGTTCCACTGGCAGCAGCCCGCATCATCGTCGTCTGCGCGTACATGACAGTATAATATCGTACACACTTAATTGAACTTCACAGCAATAAGCACCTGTTTAAATGTCCTGAAGTCTCACTTTGGGGATCACATCACCACGCGCAGTCATTTTCTGTTCAACTGCACACTTTGGCAAACCCATGGTGAGGAGGGAGGGCGTAAGAGGACTCAGCACCCGCACGCACCGTACATGAATTTTTCATCCAAAATTGTCACCGTGCTTTTGCACAATGCATTGGTTCTGGGTCTCTGATGTGCTCACTGTTATGTCACCAGCATCAGCAGCAGAAGCAGCAGCAGCACCGGCATTTTTATTATTACTGAGCCAGTATCACCCAAGCACTTTGAATAATTCACCAGCATGCCAAATGTCATGCTTAAACGATGTGGCATTCTGATGCACGCACAGAAGCAGCTCCGCATTACGCATTATTATCACTTTACCGAGGTGTTGCTGGGCCAGTAGCGTAGATTTACGTCGACGCTACCTGGCTATACTCGCCTGCTGTGCGTAAACAAATGACGTCATAATGCGCGTGCAGCCCAAGAACTGTCTGCAGAGGAAAACATAAAAAGGTAAGAAGTGTGTGTGTTGGTCCCAATATGGATATTCCGGATGATTTTCTCATGGGTAGTACGACAATGAACAGCAGCCAGCTGACACGTCAAAAGTTAAAGTAAGCCAACTTTTTATGTACGCATTACGTGTTGTGTATCTCAGTAAAGTGATAATAATGCAAATAACATGCATTTGTCATGCGGCATGCATTTTCTGAGTACCTCCGTCCATGCCGTCGCCCGCAGTGACAGATATCTGTCATTTTGGGCGACTGGGCGTGGACGTCAGGCCTCTGAAACTGCATACCGCCCTCCAAAAGCATGTTATTGTATTATCACCAGTCAGTACAGGGTGGATCAAACCATCTTCTTCGGTCCTGTGAGCACTGGTTGCGAAAATTCCTGGTGCTGTCAAGAAGGCTTGCAAGGAAATAAATGTGAAACTTTTCATGTGCTCACAGCGCTAAAATACCAGAAACAAACTCGGTGTGCATCCATGGGAAGCCTACTTTTTAGACCTCCGTGTGCCGGCTGCCTGTGTTCTGGGATAGCGGTCTCTGGCGATGATGGAGTTGCCTTCAGCCTCCCACAGCCTTCCCCCACCACCTTGCCCCCCTGACTACTTGCAAAAAAAAAAAAAAAAAAACATCATTGGACTGCGACCTCAGATCAGCCGACACCATCCACTGAAGTTGAACAGCATATTAAATAAATAAATAAATGCCGGTGACTTTATTATGTTCTTGGCAGATGTAATGAGAGTGACTGAGTGTGCGTGCATGTGTGTGTGTGTGTGTGTGAGACAAAAAAAAAAATTGTGTTTAAACATCAAGTTTTCTTCTTGCTCTGATGAACAGCAATAATATGTGCTTTGACTGTCAGTATATATCATTGCTTGGGACAATATGTGCCAGTGACACTATGTGCCTGTGCCTTTGAACAGTGCATATATCGTCATGGCGACAATATATGCACTGCATCAATATATGCCATAACACACCTCCGTATGTGGTTTGAATCCGCTGTGCAAAAATCCGATCTCATGTGTTTTTTTGCTGTCTAAACTGCCAGCCAACCCATTGTTCTTCTGAACAATGTCTTGAACGTCCCATTTTCCTCAGGCTTTCAAAGAGAAAAGCATGTTCAACAGGTGCTGGCTTCATCCTTAAATAGGGGACACCTGATTCACACCTGTTTGTTCCACAAAATTGATGAACTCACTGACTGAATGCCACACTACTATTATTGTGAACACCCCCTTTTCTACTTTTTTTTACTAATAGCCCAATTTCATAGCCTTAAGAGTGTGCATATCATGAATGCTTGGTCTTGTTGGATTTGTGAGAATCTACTGAATCTACTGGTACCTTGTTTCCCATGTAACAATAAGAAATATACTCAAAACCTGGATTAATCTTTTTAGTCACATAGCACTACTATTATTCTGAACACTACTGTAAGTGTCACAGTGGCCAACAGGACGTGCTGTTCAGTGCAGTACATCTCACTCCCCAATGCCAAAAAGAAGTCATTCTAGCAACAGACGAGAGGTTTTAGCCTGAGTGCCTGTGAGTTCAATCAATCAATCAATCAACTTTTTTCTTGTATAGCGCCAAATCACAACAAACAGTTGCCCCAAGGCGCTCCACATTGCAAGGCAAGGCCATACAATAATTATGAAACACAGTCTACGTCTAAAGCAACATAACCAAGGGATGGTCCAGGGTCACCCGATCCAGCCCTAACTATAAGCCTTAGCGAAAAGGAAAGTTTTAAGCCTAATCTTAAAAGTAGAGAGGGTATCTGTCTCCCTGATCTGAATTGGGAGCTGGTTCCACAGGAGAGGAGCCTGAAAGCTGAAGGCTCTGCCTCCCATTCTACTCTTACAAACCCTAGGAACTACAAGTAAGCCGCAGTCTGAGAGCGAAGCGCTCTAATGGGGTAATATGGTACTACGAGGTCCCTAAGATAAGATGGGACCTGATTATTCAAAACCTTATAAGTAAGAAGAAGAATTTTAAATTCTATTCTAGCATTAACAGGAAGCCAATGAAGGGAGGCCAATATGGGTGAGATATGCTCTCTCCTGCTAGTCCCCGTCAGTACTCTAGCTGCAGCATTCTGAACCAACTGAAGGCTTTTTAGGGAACTTTTAGGACAACCTGATAATAATGAATTACAATAGTCCAGCCTAGAGGAAACAAATGCATGAATTAGTTTTTCAGCATCACTCTGAGACAAGACCTTTCTGATTTTAGAGATATTGCGTAAATGCAAAAAGGCAGTCCTACATATTTGTTTAATATGCGCTTTGAATGACATATCCTGATCAAAAATAACTCCAAGATTTCTCACAGTATTACTAGAGATCAGGGAAATGCCATCCAGAGTAACGATCTGGTTAGACACCATGCTTCTAAGATTTGTGGGGCCAAGTACAATAACTTCAGTTTTATCTGAGTTTAAAAGCAGGAAATTAGAGGTCATCCATGTCTTTATGTCTGTAAGACAATCCTGCAGTTTAGCTAATTGGTGCGTATCCTCTGGCTTCATGGATAGATAAAGCTGGGTATCATCTGCGTAACAATGAAAATTTAAGCAATACCGTCTAATAATACTGCCCAAGGGAAGCATGTATAAAGTGAATAAAATTGGTCCTAGCACAGAACCTTGTGGAACTCCATAATTAACTTTAGTCTGTGAAGAAGATTCCCCATTTACATGAACAAACTGTAATCTATTAGACAAATATGATTCAAACCACCGCAGCGCAATGCCTTTAATACCTATGACATGCTCTAATCTCTGTAATAAAATTTTATGGTCAACAGTATCAAAAGCAGCACTGAAGGTCCAACAGAACAAGCACAGAGATAAGTCCACTGTCCGAAGCCATAAGAAGATCATTTGTAACCTTCACTAATGCTGTTTCTGTACTATGATGAATTCTAAAACCTGACTGAAACTCTTCAAATAGACCATTCCTCTGCAGGTGATCAGTTAGCTGTTTTACAACTACCCTCTCAAGAATCTTTGAGAGAAAAGGAAGGTTGGAGATTGGCCTATAATTAGCTAAGATAGCTGGGTCAAGTGATGGCTTTTTAAGTAATGGTTTAATTACTGCCACCTTAAAGGCCTGTGGTACATAACCAACTAACAAAGATAGATTGATCATATTTAAGATTGAAGCATTAAATAATGGTAGGACTTCCTTGAGCAGCCTGGCAGGAATGGGGTCTAATAAGCATGTTGATGGTTTGGATGAAGTAACTAATGAAAATAACTCAGACAGAACAATCGGAGAGAAAGAGTCTAACCAAATACCGGCATCACTGAAAGCAGCCAAAGATAACGATACATCTTTGGGATGGTTATGAGTAATTTTTTCTCTAATAGTCAAAATTTTGTTAGCAAAGAAAGTCATGAAGTCATTACTAGTTAAAGTTAATGGAATACTCAGCTCAATAGAGCTCTGACTCTTTGTCAGCCTGGCTACAGTGCTGAAAAGAAACCTGGGGTTGTTCTTATTTTCTTCAATTAGTGATGAGTAGAAAGATGTCCTAGCTTCACGAAGGGCTTTCTTATAGAGCAACAAACTCTTTTTCCAGGCTAAGTGAAGATCTTCTAAATTAGTGAGACGCCATTTCCTCTCCAACTTACGGGTTATCTGCTTTAAGCTACGAGTTTGTGAGTTATACCACGGAGTCAGACACTTCTGATTTAAAGCTCTCTTTTTCAGAGGAGCTACAGCATCCAAAGTTGTCTTCAATGAGGATGTAAAACTATTGACAAGATACTCTAACTCCCTTACAGAGTTTAGGTAGCTACTCTGCTCTGTGTTGGTATATGACATTAGAGAACATAAAGAAGGAATCATATCCTTAAACCTAGTTACAGCGCTTTCTGAAAGACTTCTAGTGTAATGAAACTTATTCCCCACTGCAGGGTAGTCCATCAGGGTAAATGTAAATGTTATTAAAAAATGATCAGACAAAAGGGAGTTTTCAGGGAATACTGTTAAGTCTTCTATTTCCATACCATAAGTCAGAACAAGATCTAAAATATGATTATGAGTATATGAGTTCCAGCCCAGTCAGAGACAAAGAACACAGGTTACATTGGTGTTGTTACCTGGATGGGAGTGAGGTTTGGGGGGTAATGTTGGTTAGCAGGAGGCGTTATGTAGTGAAGTAATCCTCACTCCAGAGCACCTGCATCCCTCGCCAGTGAGGGACGAAACAATGCAGGTTACAGGTACACATGCAATACTGGGAATCTGAGTAACTTTTCATTTGACACAAAGTCAACCCAAGAACTCTAAAGACACCTAGTAGCAAAGACATTCAGTGGTCATCCTGTGTATCTGGATAGCATCCAAGTCTCACAACCACACATTAAGATGGGAAGCAGCAGAACCCGGAAGACTTGGAAAAATCTCTAAATATTTGCAGGTGTGAGCAGCTGCATGTAAATGTTGTGGCTGAAGATGAAGTATATGATGCACTGACGGTGGACTTAAAGAGCTGCAGGAAGAGCACACGTGCCTTTGTACAACCTGTTCTCTGAAGCCCAACCACCAAGAACTTTGAGTCAGCCCTGATCTCACATGCAGAGCTTTTCAAATTATCCATCAAATAGGATCAAATAGTCTCTCGTCTTTAATGGCTTCAAACTGACAAGGAGTGAGAAAAGTACAGTGTGTGGGAGAGAGAAATGTTGAAAAGAAGTGGAGTGTTTGTGGTAGGAAAACTAAAAGAGACGTCTGTCTTCTGGTGTTACAGTAAATAGCTTTTATATTCTTTGGTTTGAAAAAAAAGGTACCCTACCCTGGCTTTGAAAATGCCTTGTCTAGACATCTGAAGTGTTGCCAAATAAAAGACGAGCTGTTACTCAAACGCCTTCTTGCTGTCTTTATCTCTCCTCAATTTTTCTCTCTCTGAGGTTTCCACCATTCGTTGCTGGTATCACCTGTTTTCAGGACAAACAAACATAAAAATGTACAGTTGTACATTAAAATGTTCAACTACAAAATTGAGTTTCATAGGTTGCTTTGGTCAGAAGATGTGTTAGAAATACTCTTTAAAGCATGCCTTCAGATTTTTCTTTTTTGCACATACAAGGTAATCATATTTGTGGGCCTAAGGACAGTAAGGCCTATGGAAGTGTGACATTTGACCCAAATCAGCTTGATCTTTACTTAAATAACTGACCAATGATTGACCTTTGCAGGGCAGCTCTGGAATTGTTCTGCGATACACATTATGATACAATAAAAATACCTTAAGTAGTTTTAAATGAGTCCAATACATTGCAAAGGAGTTATTGAAGGCTGCCCCACTTTGCCCCACTAACAAGATCTTTCAGAGAACAGACCTATAAAGGATCATTTCAGCGGGTACTTTGCAACTGTGGAACAACTTTATACCAATTTCCTTTATATACAAGTACAGTCTCCTACAATGATCAATCAGTAATCATTATGGCTTGGGGCTCGATGGTTTAATGGATGGTTGGATGGATTAATTAAATGATTCCACCCGGCATTATTGACATAGTCTGTATTGGTTGGGCAGTTTCCTTCAAAAATAATGGTATTACCTGGTTACATTTAGTGATAGTAGGCTGGTTTCACACTGTCGATAGGGGCGGGGACTTGGAACGATGATTACATAAGACGTATAATTTCATGGCTGCACACTGAAATACTTTGTGAACGACGCTTTGGTTTGATTCATACAGGTTTTCACTTAGAGACAGGGTGGCAGGTCTTCTAAGAGGGAATAAACCCAGGTTTTCAAGCAGCAGTCAACCAAGACTTGTAGGTGACACTACACTTATTGGGCCTCATGTATCAATGTTGCGCACTTGTGGCGTAAATTTCCATTTCCAGCGTACGCCTGACGTGATCTTGATAAATGCGGCGGGTGGAAACGATCGTAATTATAATAAACACGCCCATAAATATTCAGACTCCTCTTCAGACACACCCTCATTTTACGACATGGAAGCCGGGAAGACGGCAATGAAAAAGAACTCCACCAATCACGACGCGTGCCAATAGAGTGTCAAAAGTGGCCGTCATATCAATTGTTTTGTAGTATATAATCAATAAAGTGTTACAGTGGGCCCTCATTAATCGCTGGAGTTACGTTCTAAAAAATTGCCCGTAATACGCGAAACCGCAACGTAGTCAGCGTTATTTTTTACAATTATTATAGACGTTTCAAAGCTGTAAAACCCCTCACTACACAGTTTATACACTTTCTCAATCAGGCATGAACATTTTCTCACTTTTCTCTCGTGTGTAAACACTCTCAAAGTTCAAACCTTAGTAGGAAAATAATACCAAACTGTTTTCAGGCCCAAACATTTGTTTGAGAAATAAAAATAGAACGTTTTCCTATAAATAATTATGATTGCATTTAGAACTAACGAATTAATTTTAACGATCAATGAACAAGGTCGGACACATAAGAAACTATTAATAGTGACTGACCAGTATTTCACAGATCGGGCCTCTGCGTCCTGGCACTGCGCCTTTTCCACTCACATCTCGCTGCAGCAGGTGTCTGTGTCCGTGTGACAAACACAGTTATGAGTAGTTGTTGGTGCTCTTTTCTCTTCTCTTTTCACATTTCAATAATTCTTGACGTGGATATTTGCTCGCTCAATTAATAAGACACGCCTAATCTGTCAGATTTATTTTTTAAATGTATTTCTGTATTTATTTTATTGTGACAACTGAATGGAGATGACAAAACCTGGCTGCAGCACGGGCGAATTAAGGGAATGACGAAACTACAGTTGTTATTATCAATTTCATTGTCTAAAACGATCACACCACATGAAGTTAAGCTCAGCGCTGCTCTGGCTCCAAGCTCGAAGTCTGGAGAAAAGGGCGAGCAGCGCTGTCTCTGCAGTCAGCGTTGTGACCACGGATCGTGCTCCATAACAATCCCGCAAAGGCGGGATTTGTATTGATTATTATGTAGTATAATCAGGAAAGTGTTATTTATGTAACTTATGCATTGATTTGTATAATGGCACTGTTTATCATGTTGATCATCTTCATTTTTATGTGGATTCCAGCGCTGGTTCATTTTGGTGTATAATTTACGCCACCTCTCGACCTGGTGTATATTTTCAGCGCAGCGTACGCCAACGACCACATTGATAAATGCCAAGTAGCGCAGCCGTTTTGGCGTACACCCCATATACGCTCAAATATCGCCGTACGCAACGTTGATACGTGAGGCCCATTGTCACTGATACAAAATTTCTTGTAGTTGCAGTTGATGATAGATTAAGCTGTACAACACTATATTAGCTGTGACAACATTATGTTGACTGTAGGATGTCCAACACCAATGGCAATCCTGTGTAGAACCCCTAATTTCCTCTCTTATTATTCACTAATCTCTTTATATAACTCATTCAGTTAATCTTTCAGTTTGTGTGGTCCCTGAAACCTGGAAGGTTACATCACTTACACCAGTTCTTAAATCTGAGTGAAAATGTGATAAATATCTAACATTAGGCCAATGTCTACTCTACCAGTCGTGTCCAAAATTACTAAGAAATGTGTTGCCTGACTAATCGGTCTAGAGGTCAAAGTGGCAGCTGGTGACCAGAGAATCTACACAAAAAAAGCTTCACTCTCATTGAAAACATACCACCATGCTTCATTGTCAGAGAGCTGCAAAAAGTTTGTACCTGAGTTTTCTGAGGTGGTGTTTGTAGTTGCCATCTGCCACACCGGTGTTTGCCAACCCGGACAGTGGGAATACCACCTCAACCGGCAACTTAGCCCCGCGACTGGACAGCAACAACGTCCGAGGCCCAATGTGGTGAATTCACTGAGGCCGCGCGCTGCGTCATTAAAGCCGCGCGTCACGAGTGCCACTTCCCCGAGGCCTGGTGCAGCCACCGCGGATCCATCAGCGTGGAAACACCGAGGCCGCGCGGCACCAGCGCAGTGCAGATCCATCCCGGTGACAAACAACGCAGGCTGTTAACATCGGCGATCATCAAGCTGCCCATATGCCGACCATGGGGCCTAAGAAGGTTCTGACTGCGGAGGAAGGTGACGACATTAAAAAATCTCTGGACTTTCTATCAGAGGAGATTTCTGTTGTGAAGCAGCAACAGAAATCAATCATGGATCTGGTGGAGGAGGTGAAGGCATTACGGCTCCAGAACGACGAGAAAGACCGGCGTCTGGTGCAGCTGAAAAATAGAGTGGCTGAATTGGAGCAGTACACCAGAATTAACGACGTCATCATCACAGGTCTTCACATCAAACCACGGCCCTACGCACGGGCGGTAACAGATGAGAGCGGAGGGGAGCCCAGTGAACAGGAGGTCAGCTCTGTGGAAAAACAGGTTGCTGATTTCCTCCTATCTAAAGGTATAGAAATGGATTTAAATAACATTGAAGCGTGCCACCCTCTGCCCCGGAGAAATGACGGTGATAAATGAACCGTCATCATGAGATTCATCAACAGAAAAACACAAAACAGCACTGTTAAAACAAGGAAGAAAACTGAAAGGGACAAACGTATTCATCAATGAACATCTCACCAAACGGAATGCCGACATCGCCAGGAAAGCACGCTTCTTAAAGAAACAGGGAAAAATCCAGCACACATGGACTTCAAACTGTAAAATATTCATCAAACTGAACGGATCACCAGAACAAGCAAAGGTTATGGCAATAAGGAACATCGAGGAGCTGGACAAATATGAACAATAGGTATGAGGACTCAAACACATCACAGCACCATGATGTAGACTGGAGCAACCCACTCATCCACATCATCTACACCCGGAGACAAGATAATAATGACTAAGGATAATGATCCGTTTATTTCTGCCCAGGAGCTCTGTCTAGATACATTTAATTATAATAACTCTGCTAACCACCCCTTCGAATCTGAAAATGATCCTGATACCTTTTTCAGTGAGAATATTGTGAGACAGTGCAAATATTTTACAGAAGAACAGTTCAAAAATTATAAAATCAATGATGAAGATTTTTCAGTTATACATTTCAACAGCAGAAGTCTTTCTCGTAATCTGTCCACTATTAATGATTGTTTGAAAACATCCAAAAAACGTTTTTCAGTTATTGCAATTTCAGAAACATGGTTAAATGAGGATAATAAAGATCTGGTATATCTTGATGGTTATGAATTGTTCCTGGTTAATAGGCAGACGAGAAGGGGCGGAGGCGTTGCATTGTTTGTAAGGTCAGATTATAACTGTAAACTCATTAACAACATGTCATTTACAGTGGACAACATCATGGAATGTGTTACCATAGAAATTACATCTATAAACTCCAAAAACATAGTTGTTAGTTGCATTTACAGAGCTCCTGGGACAAATATTGACACCTTTGAAGACATTATCTTAGGAATGTACAACAAAATCAATAGAAATAAGCATTTATTTGTCTGTGGAGATTTCAATATAGATTTTTTAAACCCTCACAATCATCCACAAATTACCTCATTTATAAACACCCTGTACTGTTTAGGACTGTTTCCAACCATCATTCATCCTAGCAGAATAACTATGGACTCAACAACTCTCATTGACAATATTTTAACTAACGTTATATCCGGTAATCTTAGTGGGGGACTACTGGTCAGTGATATCAGTGATCACTTGCCAGTTTTCTCAGTCTTTGCATTGGAGGGTTGTTGTATGTATCGAAGCAATATTAAATTCATGAGTAGAAAAGTAACACCTGAAACAATTGATAATTTAAGGGAGGATTTATCAAGTCAGAATTGGTCAGATGTTTTTGTTGATGATGTTGACAGGTCATATGATGCTTTCATTTCCATTTTTTCCAGTTTGTATAATAAACACTGTCCATTTGTTGACAAAATATATAGAAATCAATATAGCAACAAACCATAGATAACTAAGGGGCTTCAGAGGGCATGTAAAAAGAAAACGTACTATATAAACATTTCATAAAACTACGAACTAAGGAAGCTGAAAGTAAGTATAAAACATATAAGAATAAGTTAATCAATATCATGAGACTCAGTAAAAAATATATTATAATGAGTTACTTGTCAAAAATAGAAATAATATCAAAAACACATGGAACATATTAAATGAAATAGTAAAAAAGAATAGAGTAACTAGAGATTATCCTTCATTTTTTCAGAGTAACAACTACATCACAATTGATAACGATGAGTCTATTGCTGAACACTTTAATGAATACTTCGTTAATGTGGGTAAAAATCTTGCCAGTAAAATTGACTCATCAACTAATAACTTCTGGGTAAATAATTCAACGTTTAACAAATCTGTTTCAATGTTCATTGGTGGTACTCATGAAAGGGAAATACTTGATCTGGTTCATGGTTCAAAAAGTAAGAAATCGACTGATTTTAATAATTTGGATATGGCTTTATTAAAAAAAGTTATTGATTGTATAGTAAAACCGTTCAAATATATTTGCAATATGTCACTAAGTACGGGTAAATTTCCTTCTCAAATGAAAATAGCCAAAGTAATTCCTCTGTTTAAAACTGGTGACAAACACACATTTTCTAATTATAGACCTGTATCACTCCTGCCACAATTTTCCAAAATTTTGGAAAAAATATTTGCTAAAAGATTAAATGATTATTTACTGAAGCATAACATCATTTGTGAAGAACAATATGGATTCAGAAGGTCTTGAACTACATCACATGCTTTGATGGACTTTGTGGAAAGTATAGCAACTGCAATTGACAATAAACAATACACAATAGGTGTTTTTTTTTTATTTACAGAAAGCATTTGACACAATTAACCATGGAATACTATTAATTAAACTGCAGAAATATGGACAAGGCAGATTTCAGTATGTTCAATTCAATAATACAAATTCTGAACTCAGGGATGTCACATGTGGGGTGCTGCAGGGCTCAGTGCTGGGTCCTTTGTTGTTTATAATCTATATGAATGATATAAGTTGGGTGTCGAGTTCACTGAGATGTGTCCTTTTTGCGGATGATACAACTGTGTTCTGTAGCGGTGAAAATCTTGAACAGCTTCTGGACATAGTGGAGAAAGAACTGGAAATATTTAAGGTTTGGTTTGATGCTAATAAGTTGTCACTCAATCTTGGGAAAACTAAATGTATTATATTTGGAAATAAACAGGCACCCAAATGTAAAAATTTAACTATAAACAATAAGGAAATTGAGTTAGTAACAGAATAAATTTATAGGTGTTATAATTGATAATAAACTTAGCTGGAAACCACATATAAATTATGTGAAATCAAAATTGTCAAAAACTATAGCCATTTTGTATAAAGCCAAAGACCTACTGCCGCAAGAAGGGTTACTTACTTTATATCATTCTCTGATGGTACCATATATGACATATTGTGTTGAGTCATGGGGAAACACTTACAAATCAAATACCAATCCAATATTCCTTTTGCAAAAACGAGCCATACGAATCATCTGCAATAAACAATATCGTGAACCAACTCATTCTCTATTTGTGTCTTTAAATTTATTAAAATTCATAGATTTGGTCGATTACATTACAATTCAAACTTTATTTCGAGCGAAAAACCAAGCCTTACCGAGACATGTCCAGAGTCTGTTCCAATTGAGGGAATCCAGATATAGTTTAAGAGGTTGTGCAATTTTTATGAAAACACCAGTAAGAACAAATGTAAAGGGTTTTTGTGTGTCTGTGGTTGGGGTGAGGAAATGGAACAAATGTTCAGCAGAGGTTAGAATGAGTAGTACCTTAGTAAGATTTAAGAAACTACTCAAAAAGAACATCATGTCTAAGTATCATAAAGAAGCAAATATAATTTGATTTATATGGAATGTTCAATTTATAAGTGGGACTTATTGTATATTTGAATGTGTGGGTATGTATATGCGTATGTAGATATATAGATATGGGTAGGTGTATATGTATATAAGTCAATCAATCAATCAATCAATTTTTTTATATAGCGCCAAATCACAACAAACAGTTGCCCCAAGGCGCTTTATATTGTAAGGCAAGGCCATACAATAATTATGTAAAACCCCAACGGTCAAAACGACCCCCTGTGAGCAAGCACTTGGCTACAGTGGGAAGGAAAAACTCCCTTTTAACAGGAAGAAACCTCCAGCAGAACCAGGCTCAGGGAGAGGCAGTCTTCTGCTGGGACTGGTTGGGGCTGAGGGAGAAAACCAGGAAAAAGACATGCTGTGGAGGGGAGCAGAGATCAATCACTAATGATTAAATGCAGAGTGGTGCATACAGAGCAAAAAGAGAAAGAAACAGTGCATCATGGGAACCCCCCAGCAGTCTACGTCTATAGCAGCATAACTAAGGGATGGTTCAGGGTCACCTGATCCAGCCCTAACTATAAGCTTTAGCAAAAAGGAAAGTTTTAAGCCTAATCTTAAAAGTAGAGAGGGTGTCTGTCTCCCTGATCTGAATTGGGAGCTGGTTCCACAGGAGAGGAGCCTGAAAGCTGAAGGCTCTGCCTCCCATTCTACTCTTACAAACCCTAGGAACTACAAGTAAGCCTGCAGTCTGAGAGCGAAGCGCTCTATTGGGGTGATATGGTACTACGAGGTCCCTAAGATAAGATGGGACCTGATTATTCAAAACCTTATAAGTAAGAAGAAGAATTTTAAATTCTATTCTAGAATTAACAGGAAGCCAATGAAGAGAGGCCAATATGGGTGAGATATGCTCTCTCCTTCTAGTCCCCGTCAGTACTCTAGCTGCAGCATTTTGAATTAACTGAAGGCTTTTTAGGGAACTTTTAGGACAACCTGATAATAATGAATTACAATAGTCCAGCCTAGAGGAAATAAATGCATGAATTAGTTTTTCAGCATCACTCTGAGACAAGACCTTTCTGATTTTAGAGATATTGCGTAAATGCAAAAAAGCAGTCCTACATATTTGTTTAATATGCGCTTTGAATGACATATCCTGATCAAAAATGACTCCAAGATTTCTCACAGTATTACTAGAGGTCAGGGTAATGCCATCCAGAGTAAGGATCTGGTTAGACACCATGTTTCTAAGCATGTATAAAGTGAATAAAATTGGTCCTAGCACAGAACTTTGTGGAACTCCATAATTAACTTTAGTCTGTGAAGAAGATTCCCCATTTACATCAACAAATTGTAATCTATTAGACAAATATGATTCAAACCACCGCAGCGCAGTGCCTTTAATACCTATGGCATGCTCTAATCTCTGTAATAAAATTTTATGGTCAACAGTATCAAAAGCAGCACTGAGGTCTAACAGAACAAGCACAGAGATGAGTCCACTGTCCGAGGCCATAAGAAGATCATTTGTAACCTTCACTAATGCTGTTTCTGTACTATGATAAATTCTAAAACCTGACTGAAACTCTTCAAATAGACCATTCCTCTGCAGATGATCAGTTAGCTGTTTTACAACTACCCTTTCAAGAATTTTTGAGAGAAAAGGAAGGTTGGAGATTGGCCTATAATTAGCTAAGATAGCTGGGTCAAGTGATGGCTTTTTAAGTAATGGTTTAATTACTGCCACCTTAAAAGCCTGTGGTACATAGCCAACTAACAAAGATAGATTGATCAAATTTAAGATCGAAGCATTAAATAATGGTAGGGCTTCCTTGAGCAGCCTGGTAGGAATGGGGTCTAATAAACATGTTGATGGTTTGGATGAAGTAACTAATGAAAATAACTCAGACAGAACAATCGGAGAGAAAGAGTCTAACCAAATACCGGCATCACTGAAAGCAGCCAAAGATAACGATACGTCTTTGGGATGGTTATGAGTAATTTTTTCTCTAATAGTTGAGGATGTAAAACTATTGACGAGATACTCTATCTCCCTTACAGAGTTTAGGTAGCTACTCTGCACTGTGTTGGTATATGGCATTAGAGAACATAAAGAAGGAATCATCCTTAAACCTAGTTACAGTGCTTTCTGAAAGACTTCTAGTGTAATGAAACTTATTCCCCACTGCTGGGTAGTCCATCAGAGTAAATGTAAATGTTATTAAGAAATGATCAGACAGAAGGGAGTTTTCAGGGAATACTGTTAAGTCTTCTATTTCCATACCATAAGTCAGAACAAGATCTAAGATATGATTAAAGTGGTGGGTGGACTCATTTACTTTTTGAGCAAAGCCAATAGAGTCTAATAATAGATTAAATGCAGTGTTGAGGCTGTCATTCTCAGCATCTGTGTGGATGTTAAAATCGCCCACTATAATTATCTTATCTGAGCTAAGCACTAAGTCAGACAAAAGGTCTGAAAATTCACAGAGAAACTCACAGTAACGACCAGGTGGACGATAGATAATAACAAATAAAACTGGTTTTTGGGACTTCCAATTTGGATGGACAAGACTAAGAGACAAGCTTTCAAATGAATTAAAGCTCTGTCTGGGTTTTTGATTAATTAATAAGCTGGAATGGAAGATTGCTGCTAATCCTCCGCCCCGGCCCGTGCTACAAGCATTCTGACAGTTAGTGTGACTCGCGGGTGTTGACTCATTTAAACTAACATATTCATCCTGCTGTAACCAGGTTTCTGTAAGGCAGAATAAATCAATATGTTGATCAATTATTACATCATTTACTAACAGGGACTTAGAAGAGAGAGACCTAATGTTTAACAGACCACATTTAACTGTTTTAGTCTGTGGTGCAGTTGAAGGTGCTATATTATTTTTTCTTTTTGAATTTTTATGCTTAAATAGATTTTTGCTGGTTATTGGTAGTCTCGGAGCAGGCACCGTCTCTACGGGGATGGGGTAATGAGGGGATGGCAGGGGGAGAGAAGCTGCAGAGAGGTGTGTAAGACTACAACTCTGCTTCCTGGTCCCAACCCTGGATAGTCACGGTTTGGAGGATTTAAGAAAATTGGCCAGATTTCTAGAAATGAGAGCTGCTCCATCCAAAGTGGGATGGATGCCGTCTCTCCTAACAAGACCAGGTTTTCCCCAGAAGCTTTGCCAATTATCTATGAAGCCCACCTCATTTTTTGGACACCACTCAGACAGCCAGCAATTCAAGGAGAACATGCGGCTAAACATGTCACTCCCGGTCTGATTGGGGAGGGGCCCAGAGAAAACTACAGAGTCCGACATTGTTTTTGCAAAGTTACACACCGATTTAATGTTAATTTTAGTGACCTCCGATTGGCGTAACCGGGTGTCATTACTGCCGACGTGAATTACAATCTTACCAAATTTACGCTTAGCCTTAGCCAGCAGTTTCAAATTTCCTTCAATGTCGCCTGCTCTGGCCCCCGGAAGACAATTGACTATGGTTGCTGGTGTCGCTAACTTCACATTTCGCAAAACAGAGTCGCCAATAACCAGAGTTTGATCCTCGGCGGGTGTGTCGTCGAGTGGGGAAAAACGGTTAGAAATGTGAACGGGTTGGCGGTGTACACGGGGCTTCTGTTTAGGGCTACGCTTCCTCCTCACAGTCACCCAGTCGGCCTGCTTTCCCGGCTGCTCGGGATCTGCCAGGGGGTAACTAACGGCGGCTAAGCTACCTTGGTCCGCACCGACTACAGGGGCCTAGCTAGCTGTAGAATTTTCCACGGTGCGGAGCCGAGTCTCCAATTCGCCCAGCCTGGCCTCCAAAGCTACGAATAAGCTACACTTATTACAAGTACCATTACTGCTAAAGGAGGCCGAGGAATAACTAAACATTTCACACCCAGAGCAGAAAAGTGCGGGAGAGACAGGAGAAGCCGCCATACTAAATCGGCTAAGAGCTAGTAGCTACGCTAAGCTAGCGGATTCCTAAAAACACGCAAAGTGAATAATGTGTAAATAATTTAGAGGTGATTCAGCAGAAGGAGTGCTTTAGTTAAGGCACGTAAAGATTACACTGGGAAACAAATCGTAATCTAGATAACTAGATCAATCTAACTGCACAGATTAAACAGCTAACAGATACAGAAAAACACCGCTGTGCTCCGGAACAGGAAGTGATACAATACCGCAGTGAGAGCCAACCACCAGTAGAGGCTGGTGGTGTATATGTATGTATATATTTATGTTTGTAAAGTATATACGTATGTATATAGGTATATATGGCACAGCCCAAGCAGAGGGTCACCCCCAAGAGCCTGGTCTGCTTGAGGTTTCTTCCTTATAGGGAGTTTTTCCTCACCACAGTTGCCTAGTGCTCGCTCTGGGGGTTGGTAAGGTTAGTCCTTACTGGCTGGTCCAAGTGCCTTGATTCGACTTTCTTGTGATCTGGTACTATATAAATATAATAAGTGAATAGTATAATGATGTGTATGTCTGTGTGTCGACATGTAGTAGTGAATTTGTATTTATGTAAATATGACTGATTAGAATTGTTGGACTTGTAGGGGTGGGCGCTAATAAGCTTTGCTTCAGCCCACACCCTTTCGGACTCACTAGTTTTGTCTGTGTTTGTTTGTGGAATTGTTTATTTTTTTCTATTTGAATATTTTGTGTGCCGAATAAAAACTTTGTCACTTTGTCACTTGTCACATAATTATGTAGCATCTTGATAGTGATCATTCTTTTGTACATCCTATACATTTTGATTGTCGTACTCATCACTCCCCTGAGGCAGCTCTGTGTGTCCTTATGGATTACATTAAAGGCATTTTAGATAAGAATGCCTGTGTTGGGGCAGTTTTTATTGACCTCAAGAGGGCATACGGCATTGTAGTTCACCAAGTCCTATTATCTAGGTTGACTCAATGGTAATGAGTTAAGGTCACACTTGATTCTAACCTGGTCTTTAAATAAATATAGCGCTTTTCCATCTGCATCAGACGCTCAAAGCGCTTTACAATAATGCCTCACATTCACCCCGATGTCAGGGTGCTGCCATACAAGGCGCTCACTACACACCGGGGGCAATGGGGGATTAAAGACCTTGCCCACGGGCCCTTAGTGATTTTCCAGTCAGGCGGGGATTTGAACCCAGGATCTTCTGGTCTCAAGCCCAACACCTTAACCACTAGACCATCACCTCCCTTTAAGAGTGAGATCAAACAGGTGGTGAACTCTATATTTTTGATGTATAACTTTAAGCATATCAGGCACAGCCTAACAACAAAAGGTGTATATTACTATATGTTGTCCCTCTTAGCAACGAAATTGACGTTGTTTTACTTTGTTTCTATTAATATTCTTATTTTTTAATAGCTATTAATAGCTTCTTCTAAGACATTCTGCATTGAGGTTTGGCGCAACACGTGACACAAATGCTACTTCAATCCAACTATTGCAGTAGAAAGCCATAGGACTGGTCAGTAACGAGGTTTAACATAGGCCAACAGACCTGTTACTTCTCTGTTTCAATATTCTGGACTTCAAGGACTTGTCCTTACATTACATTGCCATACCATTACCTAAGTGCTTACATTACTAGACACAGGTGACTACAGTGCGTTGGCCGCTTCTAGATTTCTGACACGTTGGGGATACTTCCCATCTGTTTAGTTTGGGGGTCTCCGGTCGGACTTGAGGAGAATTTCTTTAATTAATGCCTTTAAGACTGACCTACGATGTAATCTCACTATCTCACTACATGGGGGGGGGGGGGGGGGGACATGGGCGACTTTGACAGCCTTGGGACGAGTTATTGTTTCTAGAATGTGTGGGCATTTCGGTTTACTGTACCGGTATTACTGTTTTTAGATTGTATGTATTGCTTCTCCTGGATGGACTGACTGAAGTTGTGCACCAGACATTTCAAGTTCCCGGTGTTTCCCGACTTCCCTTTGGTTATCTACTCTCATGGTATTCCTGATGATGGATAAGGTTTCTTCAGGTGGGGGCAAACAGGGAGGTCGTGTGTTGGAATATAACTTGGTGGGTCACATAGCACCAGTATTGAATCAACCATCTGTTGGGAGGGCATGGTACCCGAAACAAATAGAACAAAACAAAAATACAGCAAATGCAAGTGATTTTATTTGTATATGTTTCCAGGTGCACTGCTCGGATGATCTGACTGGATTATGAATGGACTACATAGACTACTGGACGATTTGAGACTACACTGACCACACAGATTGCTTTTAGCCTTCATCATATTCGGAGGATGGGATGCCGCATTTTTGTCTGAAGAGTGCAGTGCATTAGTTGTCTGCTTTTCCTCTCTACTGGTGGTTGGCTCTCACTGCGGTATTGTATCACTTCCTGTTCCAGAGCACAGCGGTGTGTTGCTGTATCTGTTAGCTGTTTAATCTGCACAGTTATATTGATCTAGATAACTAGATAATGATTTGTTTCACAGTGTAATCTTCATGTGCCTTAACTAAAGCACTCCCTCTGCTGAATCACCTCTAAATTATTTACACATTATTCACTTTGTGTGTTTTTAGGAATCCGCTAGCTTAGCGCACCTACTAGCTCTTAGCCGGTTTAGCATGGTGGCTTCTCCTGT
>NW_022986580.1:0-26738 GCF_902500255.1 Thalassophryne amazonica
TAGTCAAGTTTAATAAAGAAATTAATTTAGGGTCGGTCTTTCCTCAGGTTTAATAAAGAAATTAATTTAGGGTGGGTCTTTCCTCAGGTTTAATAAAGAAATTAATTTAGGGTGGGCCTTTAATCAATCAATCAATCAATCAATTTTATTTATATAGCGCCAAAGGCAAGGCCATACAATAATTACGTAAAAACCCCAACGGTCAAAACGACCCCCTGTGAGCAAGCACTTGGCGACAGTGAGAAGGAAAAACTCCCTTTTAACAGGAAGAAACCTCCAGCAGAACCAGGCTCAGGGAGGGGCAGTCTTCTGCTGGGACTGGTTGGGGCTGAGGGACAGAACCAGGAAAAAGACATGCTGTGGAGGGGAGCAGAGATCAATCACTAATGATTAAATGCAGAGTGGTGCATAAAGAGCAAAAAGAGAAAGAAACACTCAGTGCATCATGGGAACCCCCCAGCAGTCTAAGTCTATAGCAGCATAACTAAGGGATGGTTCAGGGTCACCTGATCCAGCCCTAACTATAAGCTTTAGCAAAAAGGAAAGGTTTAAGTCTAATCTTAAAAGTAGAGAGGGTGTCTGTCTCCCTGATCCGAATTGGGAGCTGGTTCCACAGGAGAGGAGCCTGAAAGCTGAAGGCTCTGCCTCCCATTCTACTCTTACAAACCCTAGGAACTACAAGTAAGCCTGCAGTCTGAGAGCGAAGCGCTCTATTGGGGTGATATGGTACTCTGAGGTCCCTAAGATAAGATGGGACCTGATTATTCAAAACCTTATAAGTAATTCTAGAATTAACAGGAAGCCAATGAAGAGAGGCCAATATGGGTGAGATATGCTCTCTCCTTCTAGTCCCTGTTAGTACTCTAGCTGCAGCATTTTGAATTAACTGAAGGCTTTTCAGGGAACTTTTAGGACAACCTGATAATAATGAATTACAATAGTCCAGCCTAGAGGAAATAAATGCATGAATTAGTTTTTCAGCATCACTCTGAGACAAGACCTTTCTAATTTTAGAGATATTGCGTAAATGCAAAAAAGCAGTCCTACATATTTGTTTAATATGCGCTTTGAATGACATATCCTGATCAAAAATGACTCCAAGATTTCTCACAGTATTACTAGAGGTCAGGGTAATGCCATCCAGAGTAAGGATCTGGTTAGACACCATGTTTCTAAGATTTGTGGGGCCAAGTACAATAACTTCAGTTTTATCTGAGTTTAAAAGCAGGAAATAAGAGGTCATCCATGTCTTTATGTCTGTACGACAATCCTGCAGTTTAGCTAATTGGTGTGTCCCCTCTGGCTTCATGGATAGATAAAGCTGGGTATCATCTGCGTAACAATGAAAATTTAAGCAATGCTGTCTAATAATACTGCCTAAGGGAAGCATATATAAAGTGAATAAAATCAGTCCTAGCACAGAACCTTGTTGAACTCCATAATTAACCTTAGTCTGTGAAGAAGATTCCCCATTTACATGAACAAATTTTAATCTATTAGATAAATATTCAAACCATTGCAGCGCAATGCCTTTAATACCTGTGGCATGCTCTAATCTCTGTAATAAAATTTTATGGTCAACAGTATCAAAAGCAGCACTGAGGTCTAACAGAACAAGCACAGAGATGAGTCCACTGTCTGAGGCCATAAGAAGATCATTTGTAACCTTCACTAATGCTGTTTCTGTTATGTGTCGGATGCGGGCGGAGGACCGACCAGCGTTTGAAGGACCCAGTATAAAATAAGCAGAGCACGGTACAAAGGATAACAGAATTTAATGACATAACAGTGAGTGCATAACAAAATAAGTGCGCGGTCTGGCGAGGTGGAAAGACGGTGCGCTCCCAGCAGCACAAACGGTCCGGAGCCAGAACAGTTCGGACCCAAGGACCCCGCCGACACCCCCCAGGTGGCCGCGACCAACCGAGTCTGTGAAAGAAGAAACCATCATGTGAGTCCACCACTCCACACACAGAGAGACCACTCAAAGGTGTACATAAACAGCAAACACTTCCTGGCTTAATCACCAATCAGCGTCCCACCCTGCAGGCATGGAACACCCAGTTCAATTCTCCACTGCAGTGGAAGCTGATTAAACGACTAACATAACAGCTCAATATAATAAGGTGTGAGGGACACCACATTTACTGACTGTACTCATGTTAGTCACAAAACCTAAAGTACCTCAGGAAGTGTGCTGACGAGCGTGAGACCTCACCCCCTCCTCCTCAGGCATCAAACATGGTACGGTCTCTGCATCCATGATGATGAGATGGCTCTCTAGACGACGATCTCACCCGTCTGGTCACAAGGTCGAGTCTCTGGCAAATACACACTGTGTACTCCAGACTTAAATGCAACCATGCCCCAATCCATAAAGATGCACCACAGCTGTGAGTCCTGACGAGCTGCACATGACAAGCTTCAGGTGATCAGGGTGAGGTCCTGATAACTCAGCCACACAGCCACTCAGTCCTGAATGCATGCCACCTGGAAGGAAAAACAAAAGACAGAGAACAGAAGACAGAAACAAAAGGCAGCCAGGCATGCCAGGCACCCCAGCCATACAACAGTTTCTGTACTATGATGAATTCTAAAACATGACTGAAACTCTTCAAATAGACCATTCCTCTGCAGATGATCAGTTAGCTGTTTTACAACTACCCTTTCAAGAATGTTTGAGAGAAAAGGAAGGTTGGAAATTGGCCGATAATTAGCTAAGATAGCTGGGTCAAGTGATGGCTTTTTAAGTAATGGTTTAATTACTGCCACCTTAAAAGCCTGTGGTATATAGCCAACTAATAAAGATAGATTGATCATATTTAAGATCGAAGCATTAAATAATGGTAGGGCTTCCTTGAGCAGCCTGGTAGGAATGGGGTCTAATAGACATGTTGATGGTTTGGATGAAGTAACTAATGAAAATAACTCAGACAGAACAATCGGAGAGAAAGAGTCTAACCAAATACCGGCATCACTGAAAGCAGCCAAAGATAACAATACGTCTTTGGGATGGTTATGCGTAATTTTTTCTCTAATAGTTAAAATTTTATTAGCAAAGAAAGTCATGAAGTCATTACTAGTTAAAGTTAAAGGAATACTCGGCTCAATAGAGCTCTGACTCTGTCAGCCTGGCTACAGTGCTGAAGAGAAACCTAGGGTTGTTCTTATTTTCTTCAATTAGTGATGAGTAGTAAGATGTCCTAGCTTTACGGAGGGCTTTTTTATAGAGCAACAGACTCTTTTTCCAGGCTAAGTGAAGATCTTCTAAATTAGTGAGACACATTTCCTCTCCAACTTACGGGTTATCTGCTTTAAGCTGCGAGTTTGTGAGTTATACCACGGAGTCAGGCACTTCTGATTTAAAGCTCTCTTTTTCATAGGAGCTACAGCATCCAAAGTTGTCTTCAATGAGGATGTAAAACTATTGACGAGATACTCTATCTCACTTACAGAGTTTAGGTAGCTACTCTGCACTGTGTTGGTATATGGCATTAGAGAACATAAAGAAGGAATCATATCCTTAAACCTAGTTACAGCGCTTTCTGAAAGACTTCTAGTGTAATGAAACTTATTCCCCACTTTAGTTATGTTTAATAAAGAAATTAATTTAGGGTGGGCCTTTAATTAACTTCAATAAAGAAATTAATTTAGGGTGGGCCTTTAGTTATGTTTAATAAAGAAATTAATTTAGGGTGGGCCTTTCCTCAAGTTTAGGAAAGAAATTAATTTAGGGTGGGCCTTTAATTAACTTCAATAAAGAAATTAATTTAGGGTGGGCGTTTAATTAACTTCAATAAAGAAATTAATTTAGGGTGGGCCTTTAATTAAGTTCAATAAAGAAATTAATTTAGGGTGGGCCTTTAATTAACTTCAATAAAGAAATTAATTTAGGGCGGGCCTTTCCTTAAGTTTAGGAAAGAAATTAATTTAGGGTGGGCCTTTAATTAACTTCAATAAAGAAATTAATTTAGGGTTAGCGTTTATTATCAAGTTTAAGAAAGAAATGAATTTATGGTGGGCCTTTAGTTAACTTCAAATAAGAAATTAATTTAGGGTGGGCCTTTAACTTCAGTAAAGAAATTAATTTAGGGTGGGCCTTTAATTAACTTCAATAAAGAAATTAATTTAGGGTGGGCCTTTAATTAACTTCAGTAAAGAAATTAATTTAGGGTTAGCGTTTATTATCAAGTTTAAGAAAGAAATTAATTTATGGTGGGCCTTTAGTTAACTTCAAATAAGAAATTAATTTAGGATGTGCCTTTAGTCAGGTTTAATAAAGAAATTAATTTAGGGTTAGGGTTTATAGTCAAGTTTAAGAAATAAATTAATTTATGGTGGGCCTTTAGTTAACTTCAAATAAGAAATTAATTTAGGCTTAGGGTTTATTATCAAGTTTAAGAAAGAAATTAATTTATGGTGGGCCTTTAGTTAACTTCAAATAAGAAATTAATTTAGGGTGGGCCTTTAATTAACTTCAATAAAGAAATTAATTTAGGGTTAGGGTTTATTATCAAGTTTAAGAAAGAAATTAATTTATGGTGGGCCTTTAGTTAACTTCAAATAAGAAATTAATTTAGGGTGGGCCTTTAATTAACTTCAATAAAGAAATTAATTTAGGGTTAGGGTTTATTATCAAGTTTAAGAAAGAAATTAATTTATGGTGGGCCTTTAGTTAACTTCAAATAAGAAATTAATTTAGGGTGGGCCTTTAATTAACTTCAATAAAGAAATTAATTTAGGGTTAGGGTTTATAGTCAAGTTTAATAAAGAAATTAATTTAGGGTTAGCGTTTATCAAGTTTAAGAAAGAAATTAATTCATGGTGGGCCTTTAGTTAACTTCAAATAAGAAATTAATTTAGGGTGGGCCTTTATTCAAATTTAACAAAGAAATTAATTTAGGGTTAGGGTTTATAGTCAAGTTTAAGAAAGAAATTAATTTATGATGGGCCTTTAGTTAACTTCAAATAAGAAATTAATTTAGGGTGGGCCTTTATTCAAATTTAACAAAGAAATTCATGGACAGACGCAAAGTGGAAAAGTGTGCTGTTGTCTGATGAGTCCACATTTCAGATTGTTTTTGGAAATCATGGATGTCGTGTCCTCCAGACAAAAGAGGAAAAAGACCATCCAGATTGTTACCAGCTCAACGTTCAAAAGCTTCATAGTAAAAGAGTGTGGGTACGAGACTGACCTGCCTGCAGTCCAGACCTGTCGCCCATTGAAAATGTGCGGCACATTATGAAGCGGAAAATACGACAACGGAGACCCCGGACTGTTGAACAACTGAAGTCGTACATCAAGCAAGAATGGGAAAGAATTCCACCTACAAAGCTTCAACAATTAGTGTCCTCAGTTCCCAAACGCTTATTGAGTGTTGTTAGAAGGAAAGGTGATGTAACACAGTGGGAAGCATACCACTGTCCCAGCTTTTTAGAAACATGTTGCAGGCATCCATTTCAAAATGAGCAAATATTTGCACAAAAACAAAGTTTATCAGTTTGAACATTAAATATCTTGTCTTTGTGGTGTATTCAATTGAATATAGGTTGAAGAGGATTTGAAAATCATTGGATTCTGTTTTTATTTACATTTTATACAACATCCCAACTTCACTGGAATTGGGGTTGTAAGTTATTACTTCTTTCTTCTCCTTTTCATTCATGATAATCTGGTAATAGGGGTATTCTAGCCTTTTTTATTTATTTATTTTATGAATGAAATAAATAAAGAAATGAAATGGAAAAAAGAAATGAATAAACTTGTTGGGGAAAGTGTAGTGACATGGACCCACAACAGGGGGCGCACATGAACGGTCAATAGATGAGCCAAAAGGTAACAATTTAATGTTGTGAATGTGCACAACGATTATACAGACAATCACAGAATCTGATAGCAGTCAATACACAAAGGTGACGTGTGGGCAGGCTCGAGGATAGAAGACGTCTGTCCTGAGAAGAGCCGGAACCACACGATTTGCACCGCCAACGAACCTGGTGAATACTGGAGCCACCAAGTCCCGAATTCCCAGGTGATCACCGTCCCTGACTGTCGGATCTGGTACTGCTGGCGAGGAGCACAAACAGTGAGATGTGGGTGTGTGCACACCCAGTAACAAAAACAGTCAGAAGGTGGAAAGTCACCTCCACCTCTAATCACACACTCGTGCAGCTCCTGTCTAACCACTTATCTGGTTGGGGTGTGAAGCGAAGCCGTCGCTGTTCACACTTTACACCAATCCCACAGATAAGGAAATGCCACAGGAAAACGGCTGCAAAGAAGTTCAGATTATTACTCAATGTTTAAGTCAGCAGAGACAATTACCTTCACAGGTAGATGATATCTCGGCAGCGAGGTGGAGATGACGTCCGGCTTTTATGGAGTTGATTGATGAAGTGGAGATGGGTGACAGCTGTCATGAGTTGATGAGTGACAGATGTCAACCCCAGCTGTGTCCGTGGCGGCAGCGCCCTCTCGTGCCTGAAGCCCGCACTTCAGGCAGGGCGCCCTCTGGTGGTGGGCCAGCAGTACCGCCTCTTCTGGCGGCCCACACAACAAAACTAAATAAATTGAATTAAATTGAAATATGTTGCTGTATATACTATCTGAGATCCTTTGTCTTCTGCCTTGCTTTACTTGGAGTTGCCACACCAAATGTGAGGTGGACCTGCAGGTTGATTTGGCACAAATTTTACACCAGATGCCCTTCCTGATGCAACTCATTACATGGAAAATGGGCAGGGGTGGCCTTGCACCGGGAGGGAACCTTATGCTCTGATAAACTGCAGGGGCACCACGCTGCTCGTTCCCTGTCATGATAAATTTGACAGGGATACATTTGACAGTTTCCCCAAGTGCCTTGGGGCAACTGTTTGTTGTGATTTGGCGCTATATAAGTAAAATTGATTTGATTTGATAAATATTTAGGCAACTTGATCCTGAACCCTCAGCCATTTGTTTTGGTTTGTTGTTATGTTGGTCTTAAATTTCATTGTGACTGCAATTAAAAAATGTTGACCCTGTTCTTGCCATAAGTTGTCAGAGTCCTGATGATAATGTGACGATTCAGTCCAGACAGCAGTCAACTGCTTTCTGGGTCATTTTTGGCAGTATTTGTATCGGGATATGTATCGCTGTTCTTGTTTGCGGTGGTTCTTGTGAGCTCTGCATTTTTGACCTGTTGGTGTTTGTGCTGTGTGCAGCGGTGCCATACCCGCCCGGTGACCGTCTGATGGTCAGGGACCTGTATGTGGACGGGAGACCCAGCGTGGAGGTGCTGAAGGCCCACTTGGTGAAGGAGGGCCGGCTGGAGGAGGAGGCGGCGTTACGGCTCATCACTGAAGGAGCCGACATCCTGCGGCAGGAGAAGTGCATGTTAGAGGTGGAAGCCCCGATCACAGGTCAGCGTCCAAGTACCCGACCCAAAACAACATCAAATAAATACATAAAAACCATTGGACCGTTTCACGCTGAGCAACACACATAAAGCTGCTGCTGATGTTTTAATGCAGCGCCTAAACACACAAACACTATCGGCGCCTAATAACTATCAATTAACAGACCATCAAAGGCATTTGTGCCCCAGTTTAGCCATCAGGTGAACTTTTCACATTATTTATAATTTTGTATGCAAACAGTATTAGCACCTCCAGCCGCTATCAGTAGCTTGATTGATTAGCTCTATCCGGTTTAGCATGGCGGCTTCTCCTGTCTCTCCCCCACTTTTCTGCTCTGGGTGTGAAATGTTTAGTTATTCCTCAGCCTCCTTTAGCAGTAATGGTACTTGTAATAAGTGTAGCTTGTTCGTAGCTTTGGAGGCCAGGCTGGGCGAACTGGAGACTCGGCTCCGCACCTTGGAAAATCCTACAGCTAGCCAGGCCCCTGTAGTTGGTGCGGACCAAGGTAGCTTAGCTGCCGTTAGCTGTCTCCCAGCAGATCCCGAGCAGCCGGGAAAGCAGGCCGGCTGGGTGACTGTGAGGAGGAAGCATAGTCCTAAACAGAAGCCCCCTGTACACCACCAACCCGTTCACATCTCTAACCGTTTTTCCCCACTCGGCGACACACCCGCCGAGGAACAAACTCTGGTTATTGGCGACTCTGTTTTGAGAAATGTGAAGTTAGCGACACCAGCAACCATAGTCAGTTGTCTTCCGGGGGCCAGAGCAGGTGACCTTGAAGGAAATTTGAAACTGCTGGCTAAGGCTAAGCATAAAATTTGGTAAGATTGTAATTCACGTGGGCAGTAATGACACCCAGTTACGCCAATTAACTCACTAAAATTAACATTGAATCGGTGTGTAACTTTGCAAAAACAATGTCGGACTCTGTAGTTTTCTCTGGGCCCCTCCCCAATCGGACCGGGAGTGACATGTTTAGCCGCATGTTCTCCTTGAATTGCTGGCTGTCTGAGTGGTGTCCAAAAAATGAGGTGGGCTTCATAGGTAATTGGCAAAGCTTCTGGGGAAAACCTGGTCTTGTTAGGAGAGACGGCATCCATCCCACTTTGGATGGAGCAGCTCTCATCTCTAGAAATCTGGCCAATTTTATTAAACCCTCCAAATCGTGACTATCCAGGGTTGGGACCAGGAAGCAGAGTTGTAGTCTTACACACCTCTCTGCAGCTTCTCTCCCCCTGCCATCCCCTCATTACTAGGGGACTAGAAGGAGAGAGCATATCTCACCCATATTGGCCTCTCTTCATTGGCTTCCTGTTAATTCTAGAATAGAATTTAAAATTCTTCTTCTTACTTATAAGGTTTTGAATAATCAGGTCCCATCTTATCTTAGGGACCTCGTAGTACCATATTACCCCAATAGAGCGCTTCGCTCTCAGACTGCAGGCTTACTTGTAGTTCCTAGGGTTTGTAAGAGTAGAATGGGAGGCAGAGCCTTCAGCTTTCAGGCTCCTCTCCTGTGGAACCAGCTCCCAATTCAGATCAGGGAGACAGACACCCTCTCTACTTTTAAGATTAGGCTTAAAACTTTCCTTTTTGCTAAAGCTTATAGTTAGGGCTGGATCAGGTGACCCTGAACCATCCCTTAGTTATGCTGCTATAGACGTAGACTGCTGGGGGGTTCCCATGATGCACTGTTTCTTTTTCTTTTTGCTCTGTATGCACCACTCTGCATTTAATCATTAGTGATCGATCTCTGCTCCCCTCCACAGCATGTCTTTTTCCTGGTTCTCTCCCTCAGCCCCAACCAGTCCCAGCAGAAGACTGCCCCTCCCTGAGCCTGGTTCTGCTGGAGGTTTCTTCCTGTTAAAAGGGAGTTTTTCCTTCCCACTGTAGCCAAGTGCTTGCTCACAGGGGGTCGTTTTGACCGTTGGGGTTTTACATAATTATTGTATGGCCTTGCCTTACAATATGAAGCGCCTTGGGGCAACTGTTTGTTGTGATTTGGCGCTATATAAAAAAAAATTGATTGATTGATTGATTACCCCATCCCCGTAGAGACGGTGCCTGCTCCCAGACCACCAACAACCAGTAAAAATCTATTTAAGCATAAAAATTAAAAAAAATAAATAATATAGCACCTTCAACTGCACCACAGAGTAAAACAGTTAAATGTGGTCTATTAAACATTAGGTCTCTCTCTTCTAAGTCCCTGTTAGTAAATGATATAATAATTGATCAACATATTGATTTATTCTGCCTTACAGAAACCTGGTTACAGCAGGATGAATATGTTAGTTTAAATGAGTCAACACCCCCGAGTCACACTAACTGTCAGAATGCTCGTAGCACGGGCCGAGGGGGAGGATTAGCAGCAATCTTCCACTCCAGCTTATTAATTAATCAAAAACCCAGACAGAGCTTTAATTCATTTGAAAGCTTGACTCTTAGTCTTGTCCATCCAAATTGGAAGTCCCAAAAAACAGTTTTATTTGTTATTATCTATCGTCCACCTGGTCGTTACTGTGAGTTTCTTTGTGATTTTTCAGACCTTTTGTCTGACTTAGTGCTTAGCTCAGATAAGATCATTATAGTGGGTGATTTTAACATCCACATAGATGCTGAGAATGACAGCCTCAACACTGCATTTAATCTATTATTAGACTCAGTTGGCTTCACTCAAAATGTAAATGAGCCCACCCACCCCTTTAACCGCACTTTAGATCTTGTTCTGACATATGGCATAGAAATTGAAGACTTAACAGTATTCCCTGAAAACCCCCTGTTGTCTGATCATTTCTTAATAACATTTACATTTACTTTAATGGACTACCCCGCAGTGGGGAATGTTTCATTACAGTAGAAGTCTTTCAGAAAGCACTGTAACTAGGTTTAAGGATATGATTCCTTCTTTATCTTCTCCAATGCCATATACCAACACAGTGCAGAGTAGCTACCTAAACTCTGTGAGTGAGATAGATTAACTCGTCAGTAGCTTTACATCCTCATTGAGCACAACTTTGGATGCTGTAGCTCCTCTGAAAAAGAGAGCCTTAAATCAGAAGTGCCTGACTCCGTGGTATAACCCACAAAGTCGCAGCTTAAAGCAGATAACCCGTAAGCTGGTGAGGAAATGGCGTCTCACTAATTTAGAAGATCTTCATTTAACCTGGAAAAAGAGTCTGTTGCTCTATAAAAAAGCCCTCCGTAAAGCTAGGACATCTTACTATTCATCACTAATTGACGAAAATAAGAACAACTCCAGGTTTCTTTTCAGCACTGTAGCCAGGCTGACAAAGAGTCAGAGCTCTATTGAGCCGAGTATTCCTTTAACTTTAACTAGTAATGACTTCATGACTTTCTTTGCTAATAAAATTTTAACTATTAGAGAAAAAATTATTCATAACCATCCCAAAGACATATCTTTATGTTTGACTGCTTTCAGTAATGCTGGTATTTGGTTAGACTCTTTCTCTCCGATTGTTCTGTCTGAGTTACTTTCATTAGTCACTTCCTCCAAACCATCAACATGTCTATTAGACCCCATTCCTACCAGGCTGCTCAAGGAAGCCCTACCGTTAATTAATGCTTCGATCTTAAATATGATCAATCTATCTTTATTAGTTGGCTATGTACCACAGGCTTTTAAGGTGGCAGTAATTAAACCATTACTTAAAAAGCCATCACTTGACCCAGCTATCTTAGCTAATTATCGGCCAATCTCCAACCTTCCTTTTCTCTCAAAAATTCTTGAAAGGGTAGTTGTAAAACAGCTAACTGATCATCTGCAGAGGAATGGTCTATTTGAAGAGTTTCAGTCAGGTTTTAGAATTCATCATAGTACAGAAACAGCATTAGTGAAGGTTACAAATGATCTTCTTATGGCCTCAGACAGTGGACTCATCTCTGTGCTTGTTCTGTTAGACCTTAGTGCAGCTTTTGATACTGTTGACCATAAAATTTTATTACAGAGATTAGAGCATGCCATAGGTATTAAAGGCACTGCGCTGCGGTGGTTTGAATCATATTTATCTAATAGATTACAATTTGTTCATGTAAATGGGGAATCTTCTTCACAGACTAAGGTTAGTTATGGAGTTCCACAAGGTTCTGTGCTAGGACTGATTTTATTCACTTAGGCAGTATTATTAGAAAGCATTGCTTAAATTTTCATTGTTACACAGATGATACCCAGCTTTATCTATCCATGAAGCCAGAGGACACACACCAATTAGCTAAACTGCAGGATTGTCTTACAGACATAAGGACATGGATGACCTCTAATTTCCTGCTTTTAAATTCAGATAAAACTGAAGTTATTGTACTTGGCCCCACAAATCTTAGAAACATGGTGTCTAACCAGATCCTTACTCTGGATGGCATTACCCTGACCTCTAGTAATACTGTGAGAAATCTTGGAGTCATTTTTGATCAGGATATGTCATTCAATGCGCATATTAAACAAATATGTAGGACTGCTTTTTTGCTATTACGCAATATCTCTAAAATTAGAAAGGTCTTGTCTCAGAGTGATGCTGAAAAACTAATTCATGCATTTATTTCCTCTAGGCTGGACTATTGTAATTCATGATTATCAGGTTGTCCTAAAAGTTCCCTGAAAACCCTTCAGTTAATTCAAAATGCTGCAGCTAGAGTACTGACGGGGACTAGAAGGAGAGAGCATATCTCACCCATATTGGCCTCTCTTCATTGGCTTCCTGTTAATTCTAGAATAAAATTTAAAATTCTTCTTACTTATAAGGTTTTGAATAATCAGGTCCCATCTTATCTTAGGGACCTCGTAGTACCATATCACCCCAATAGAGCGCTTTGCTTTCAGACTGCAGGCTTACTTGTAGTTCCTAGGGTTTGTAAGAGTAGAATGGGAGGCAGAGCCTTCAGCTTTCAGGCTCCTCTCCTGTGGAACCAGCTCCCAATTCGGATCAGGGAGACAGACACCCTCTCTACTTTTAAGATTAGGCTTAAAACTTTCCTTTTTGCTAAAGCTTATAGTTAGGGCTGGATCAGGTGACCCTGAACCATCCCTTAGTTATGCTGCTATAGACTTAGACTGCTGGGGGGTTCCCATGATGCACTGAGTGTTTCTTTCTCTTTTTGCTCTGTATGCACCACTCTGCATTTAATCATTAGTGATTGATCTCTGCTCTCTTCCACAGCGTGTCTTTTTCCTGATTCTCTCCCCTCAGCCCCAACCGGTCCCATCAGAAGACTGCCCCTCCCTGAGCCTGGTTCTGCTGGAGGTTTCTTCCTGTTAAAAGGGAGTTTTCCTTCCCACTGTCACCAAGTGCTTGCTCACAGGGGGTCGTTTTGGCCGTTGAGGTTTTTCTGTAATTATTGTATGGCTTTTGCCTTACAATATAAAGCGCCTTGGGGCAAGTGTTGTTGTGATTTGGCACTATATAAATAAAATTGATTTGATTTGATTTGATGGCATTAGATCCAGTTAATCCTATGATTACTGATGAAAAACTCAATGTAATTTTTGATGCTCCCACCAAACTGGTGTCTTTTGTCCTCTCTGCTGTCCCTTGGGTCTCTGGCTCCCTCTGGTGTCCTCTGTTAGGGTTCAGTCCAGAAGCCATTTTTTTCAGGCTTCTCCTATACTGCCCAGTCCATTTTAGTTTCTCAAGAGAGCACAATCCGCTGACTATCTTGCAGCATGAGCGTGCATGGCTTGTCTGACTCAGACAGAATCAGTAATCCAGGAAGCACATGTTGACTCCCACTCATGGAGCCTTATGATGGGGAATCTTTAGTAATGCTGGTCATTCAACATCCTCACACACCATGGCATTCAGCCTCCAGCCTCGCTCGTTCATATGCCTCCATGTCTCATTTAGTCTCACTCCTCTTGCTCTTTACCAGGGGACATGCAGTGGCAGAATAGGCCTGTGGGTCCTCTGTCTGTCACTTGGATTAGGCCAACCGTGCCTCACGGCCACGTTTTTGGGTGTAGGGCTCCAGGATGCAAGACATTTTGACGATTTAATTAATGAAATGTAAAATAGAAGGAAGCAGCAAATGGCTGCTGCAGCATTTGAAACCTGTACATCTTCTTAATAATGTGAGCCGGTGGTGACTCACGCTGCAGCTGTGGATCACTGACGCCAACATGTCAGCACACTGTGTTTTTGGATCCACACGGCTGTGCTTGTTGCCGGCCTGTGTGTGTTAAAATCGTTGATCCTGTGCTTTGTTTCTGTGTGTTTGTAGTTTGTGGAGATGTCCACGGTCAGTTCTTCGACCTCATGAAGCTGTTTGAGGTGGGCGGATCCCCGAGCAGTACCCGCTATCTGTTCCTGGGGGACTACGTGGACCGAGGCTACTTCAGCATTGAGGTAAGGGCAGTGATTTCTGCAGCAGCTTGTTGCTGGGCCTTCAGAGGATCCAGCCTCAGATGTTGCATCCAGACTCATTGTTCCACGTCCACAGTGGAGGACTGACGTTGGCCTGTGGCCTTTAATAGGCTGCTGAAACGATTCCTTGTCACGTTGATGGCTGTCCTCAAACACATGCTGATTTCTTATTGCGCTCGTAAACCTGTAGCAGGGGTCGGTTGTACGCTATGAACTGAAATTCACTGTAGAGTGTAGAGGCAGACCGATATATCAGCCGGCCGATATAATCGGCCGATATAATCAAAGTACTCACTATCAGCCAAAATTTTGCCAGTAAAACGCAGATAATTTCTCATAAACACAACAGTTACTGAAATAATGTTTGTGTCGGCAATGTAAAATGTCATTGCATCGTTTGCCCAGTAGATGGAGGTCTGACTCCATTCAACTGAGAGCTGCTTACACCCCTGCTTAAGTGTGTTCATCACCGGCCCCTGTAGTTCGCTGTCACACTGCACTGATCGGCTGACAAAAACATACAAGTAAGTTTATAAGGATGTTGTTTGTAATAACTTTGCGATTACATTCACCCCACATTTCTCTCGTTTCAGTTCAACTCAGTTTGATTAACTCAGTTTATGTAGTAATGTGTCAAATGTGCTTCATTGCGTCGGTCACGCTTTTTATTAAGCCCACGTTGTGTAGACCTTATTTTTAGCATGAAAAACTTTCATTTACTGCTAAGAGGTTGAAACATTCAGATTCACTGGTCGTCTGGAATGGTTCTGGGAATTACTGCCGTTCGCCATTATCCCTCTGGGGGCTTTATGTAGGTAAGTTTTCGTCAGGCTGTGATGATGAATCTGACTGAAATGAACAAGTCAGATTAAGACTTTATATTTACTCTATGTGTAAATGGTTTTAATATTTGAAACAGTCTGATTTGTTCGCAGCTTTCAGTTGTTGAGCCATTCAATGGACAGCAGCAATGGACACATTTTGATTTATGAATAACTTACAAATAACGTGTGTCAACAATTGCATAACTTGCCTACATCTTATGTCCCGCATATGGGAGATGTATGAGACATACGCTGGCATATGTCAAAAATATTGTGCATGTGCAAAATCTTTTCAGTGTACTTGCCGTATTACGATGTATATCAGCGAGCTTCAATGTGCTCTTTTATAAGACACTGAGAATTTGATAAATGTAGACTGAAAGCAGAGTTAAAGTCAGTTAATCCAGACAGTCAGTCCATTTATGGAAATGTATTACAGATAATGAAGAAAAACTCACATATAATGGATTCAGGTGGACCAGCAAACTTTGTGCATTATAATCTAAATCTGTTATACATATAAAATAGACAAAATGCATTGTATGTATAAAACAGACGAAATATGTTACACGTATAAAACGGACAAAATACATTATATGTATGTAATGGATTAGTTCCAGTCAGGAGACTGCGAGTGATCTACAGGGAATCTTGAATAAGGACCTGCCTCATTTAATGACCGGGTCAGATCCCTCTGAAAAAAAAATAAAAGCCTGCCTTAAATAAGAACCGGACATTATGTGCATTAAAAAGATTAAATTTAGTCGAGTCACTCTTTTTAAGTACACTGTGGAGTGGTAACTTAAAATCCTAATGCCTGATTTATGCTTCTCCAGCTTCGTAACTCCGTGGCCACGCAATGACGTTGACGTGGGTGTGACCCTTTTAAAGTTCTCCATCGCGTTTTTATGCAATTTGCCACAGGAACAGTGGCTTTTTCTGGATTAATGTGTCCCTCAACAAGCTGCACTTCTTTATACAAACTTTCATCCTCCAAACCAACATTATGGTACGTACGATTTCCCTCCATTAATTGCAGATCATTTGAGCATCTTTTTCTGATTCTGTGTTGTAAAGTTGGTCAGATTTGCAGACTTTTCTGCCAGATGTATTTGATCCATGATGGAAATATAATCGGCGTGCACACTGCAAAAACTATTAAAATAAGAGGGGAGAGGAAGGAGAGAAACCAGAAAATTGACCTGTCACAGCCCTTGCAGTCTCAGTCATTAAAGCAGGTGTGCATCAGGCTACGGGGAGGTTCACAGCCCCGCAGAGGGCTCTGATCTAAGGCGGTTTGGTTTGTCACACCGAGCGATATGTGTGAAACTTAACACCATATTACAGTGCAGGCAGCAGGCAGCATTTTGTTAATAATCACCGGCCTTGAATTATGCCCTGCCTTGTTTAGGTCCCGGGTCTGAGCACAGTTTAAAAAAAAAATGAATGCCCGGGGTTTTAATCACGGAAATACAGTGCCCACTTTCCTCAAATCGCCGAGTGTCGGTGCTGAACTTCATTTCGTACCTCTGTTACTGGGGACGTCCAGACTGCTTTGTCCAGTACATGCGAGGGTTTTTTAATGGAAATTCATTGCAATTGGATGGGATGTTTTGTCCGATGTGAGCAAAATCTGTTATACAAAATCCGTTACATATGGTGTTTATTACATGGAAAACCAGACAAAAGCATTGCGACATTTGCTTTTGTCTGGTGAGTGTGAATATCCAGATCATACGATGATGGTTATGATGATTAATAGTTTCTGGTCCCCTCCCCTCCCGGGGTGGTGATGTGGTTTTTAGCGGGCTGTTATCGTTAAATAAGTGGCTGGCACAGTTTGTACACAACACGGTTTTGGTTTTGTTGATAACTGGCCTTCGTTCTGGGGCCGGCGTGATCTGTTGATGCCAGATGGCTTTCACCCTACTAGAGAGGGAGCTGCCATCTTGTCCACGAATATAGATGGGGCTCTGCAGGGAGGGTAACACTTGGAGTATACAGCAGGTCGCAGAATATGGGAAGAGTGTGGGTGTGGGATCCACTAGTTTAGCGGGGAATTTAGTGCAGACAATCCAAGGTGCTGAAAGTGTTTTTTTTGGGGGGGGAGATTTATCAGATTGAGACTGTGCCCTGCTCCTGTAGACGTGTTCGTAGAATTTACAGGGAGATATGTTTTTCAAATTTAGTACCTATTACTACATTGGATGACACTGGAGTCGAGGATGGCCTGCTGGTTGTTCCTGCTGTATTAAATATTTCATGTCTGATGCCTGCGATCCGTGTGGATTGTTTCAGGCCTAAACCTATTTTTAGGTATCTTAGAAATGTAATTTTGGAACCACCCATAAACCCAAATAGTCCAATTGTCAACTCTGCCGAGGTCCTTAGTTTGGGTCTTATAAATGTTAGATCATTGTCTTCAAAATCTATGTTGATCAATGATTTAATTGTGGATCACTATTTGGATATGATTGGTTTGTGTGAAACCTGGCTTAAACCTACAGTTGTTCTTCCCATGAATGAAGCGTGCCCACCAGCATACACATTTAGTCATGTTTCCTGTGGTATGAAGCAGGGCGGGGGTGTTGCTTTTATTTATAAGTCTAGGTTTACGTTAGTAACTGTTGGGGGTTACAGGTATGGATCGTTTGAGCATCTGATTCTCCGCTCTGCCCATTATGTATTGTTTAGGGCAGAATCATGGACATCAGTCGTGTTATTTTGTCATTGTTTATAGGCCTCCTGGCCCATATTCTGAATTCCTGGATGAATTTGGTGAGTTTGTTTCTAGCTTGTTAACTAATGCTGATAATATTTTGATTATGGGTGATTTTAACATTCATATGAATCGACCCTCTGATCCCCTCTGTAAATCATTTATGGAGATTGTAGATGCATTGGGATTTCAGCGGTGTATTCAGGGCTCAACACATATTAGTGGTAATACCCTGGATTTGGTTTTGGTACGAGGTGTTGCTGTCATGAATGTTGGTATACTCCCCCTTACATCGGTGGTCTCTGACCATTCACTTATTAAGTTTACATTTACATTACCGCGTTTAGTGGAGCAACAACCTGGCCTATTACTGCGGCGATGCATTAAACCTTCAACTAGGACTGAACTTGAAGCCAGATTGCCTGGTCTTTTAGCTTCAACTTTGCAGAATGCTCAATCAGTGGACAGTCTGGTGGATGGTTTGAATTCGGTACTCAAAACTACACTTGATGACATTGTGCCTCCTTTATTAAGGACTTGCCTTCCCAAAGTGCAGTCGCCTTGGTTTAATGGTTACTTGCGGGACCTCAGGCAGAAGGCTAGAGGTCTGGAACGGAAGTGGCGTAGCTCTAAATTAGAGGTGTTCCACTCTGCATGGCATGATGCAGTTGCAGAGTATAAGCATGCACTGTGAACTACAAAGCAGGCTTACTATTCGGATTTGATCAATAAAAATAAGCACAACTCAAAATTTTTGTTTGATACTGTAGCATTTTTTATCCATGGTCAGTTACCTGTTAGTCCTTCTCCGTTTATAGCTCAAGACTTCTTGGAGTACTTTGAGAAGAAAATAGAAGACATTAGATTGAGCATATCTAAACATGCTTTGGCTCAATCTCTGCACCCTGCTGTGGAGGTGGGTGTTAATAATGAGGTGATACCTAGATTTCCAGAATTTGATACTATTTCACTAGACACGCTAGCAAAGCTTGTGACATCTACAAAAAGCACAACCTGCCTATTTGATCCTATACCAATTTGATACTATTTCACTAGACACGCTAGCAAAGCTCGTGACATCTACAAAAAGCACAACCTGCCTATTTGATCCTATACCAATAAAATTGTTTAAGGACCTGTGGCCCGTTCTTGTAATTTCCTTTTATTCTTCTGTGTTTTATCTTTTTATTGTGCTTTTCTTGCTAGATTAATTTGTGTTGTGAATTGTGTGAAGCGCCTTGGGGCGACTTTGTCGTGAGTTGGCGCTATATAAATTAATAAATTGAAATTAATAAATTGATGGTTGATGGTTTTATTGCACATACAGGATAGTAAAAAATTGTTATGAAATCGAGACTTGAGCCATATTTTGTTCCAGTATAAGAGTCAAATACCACAGTTTTAACCCAAGAAAAGAAAGTGCTCTTAGAATGCACCAAATTGCACCATTTTTTCAAAATTGCCGGGGGGGATCATGCCTCTGGACCCCCAAGGGACCTTGCGCTTGCGGCACTCCCACACAGGCCATCACTCAGAGAAAATGTTCAGTCAAAAAATTTTCATTTGCTTACGGCCATGTTGACTGTCCCTGCAGTGTGTCCTGTACCTGTGGGCTCTGAAGATCAACCACCCCAACACTTTGTTCCTTCTCAGAGGGAACCATGAGTGCCGGCACCTCACAGAGTACTTCACCTTCAAACAGGAGTGTGAGTCCTTCAGCTTGCGGTTGGTCTGGATTTAGTTCCACAACGTCCTCACACCCATGTGTGTGTTTGTGTGTGTGTCCTTCAGGTAATATCAAGTACTCTGAGTGTGTCTACGATGCCTGTATGAAAGCCTTTGACTGCTTGCCTTTGGCTGCACTCCTCAACCAGCAGTTCCTGTGTGTGCACGGAGGTCTTAGCCCTGAAGTCACCTGTCTGGACGACATACGAAAGGTAGCTGCTGTTATTTCCCAAGCACTGGCTGTCATTGGAATTTAATATTTCTGCCATTACATTGTTTAAATTGTGACTTTTGTGTAGCTGGACCGCTTTAAGGAGCCCCCTGCCTTTGGACCAATGTGTGACCTTCTGTGGTCAGACCCAGGAGAGGACTATGGGTCAGAAAAGACCCAGGAACATTTCTGTCACAACAGCGTCAGAGGCTGCTCTTACTTCTACAGGTGGGAGCAGACGGCAGCTGTTTGAATCAATATTAGCTCTGTCTGCATGCTCTAATATTTGACTTGTAACTGAAGTCACGCTGAGCCACAGGCTGTTTCCTCAGCCACTCCACAGTCATCCCAGCAGATCCTTCCATGGCCCATTTCATTTGGAATGAGTCATCTTTACCCATTATCATCTCTCTGTGGGCTGCAGAGTTTATTCAGCTATAGACATCAATTTACATCAAGCCCCACACATCAGTTTACATCAAACCTCAAACATGAGTTTACATCAAGCCCCACACATCAGTTTACATCAACCCTCAGACATCAGTTTACATCAAGGCCCAGACATCAGTTTACATCAAGCCCCACACATCAGTTTACATCAAGCCCCACTCATCAGTTTACATCAAGGCCCAGACATCAGTTTACATCAAGGCCCAGACATCAGTTTACATCAAGGCCCAGACATCAGTTTACATCAAGGCCCAGACATCATTTTACAACAAGCCCCACTCAACAGTTTACATCAAGGCCCAGACATCAGTTTACATCAAGGCCCAGACATCAGTTTACATCAAGCCCCACTCATCAGTTTACATGAAGGCCCAGACATCAGTTTACATCAAGCCCCACTCATCAGTTTACATCAAGGCCCAGACATCAGTTTACATCAAGCCCCACTCATCAGTTTACATCAAGCCCCACTCATCAGTTTACATCAAGCCCCACTCATCAGTTTACATCAAGGCCCAGACATCATTTTACAACAAGCCCCACACATCAGTTTACATCAAGCCCCACACATCAGTTTACATCAAGGCCCAGACATCATTTTACAACAAGCCCCACACATCAGTTTACATCAAGCCCCACACATCAGTTTACATCAAGGCCCAGACATCAGTTTACATCAAACCTCAAACATCAGTTTACATATCAAACCTCAAACATCAGTTTACTTCAAGGACCAGACATCAGTTTACATCAAGCCCCACACATCAGTTTACATCAAACCTCAAACATCAGTTTACATATCAAACCTCAAACATCAGTTTACATCAAGCCCCACACATCAGTTTACATCAAACCTCAAACATCAGTTTACATCAAGCCCCACACATCAGTTTACATCAAGCCCCACACATCAGTTTACATCAAACCTCAAACATCAGTTTACATCAAGCCCCACACATCAGTTTACATCAAACCTCAGACATTAGTTTACATCAAGGCCCAGACATCAGTTTACATCAAGCCCCACACATCAGTTTACATCAAACCTCAAACATCAGTTTACATCAAACCTCAAACATCAGTTTACATCAAGCCCCACACATCAGTTTACATCAAGCCCCAAACATCAGTTTACATCAAACCTCAAACATCAGTTTACATCAAGCCCCACTCATCAGTTTACATCAAGCCCCACTCATCAGTTTATATCAAGGCCCAGACATCATTTTACAACAAGCCCCACACATCAGTTTACATCAAGCCCCACACATCAGTTTACATCAAACCTCAGACATTAGTTTACATCAAGGCCCAGACATCAGTTTACATCAAGCCCCAGACATCATTTTACAACAAGCCCCACACATCAGTTTACATCAAGCCCCACACATCAGTTTACATCAAACCTCAGACATCAGTTTACATCAAGGCCCAGATATCAGTTTACATCAAGCCCCACACATCAGTTTACATCAAGCCCCACACATCAGTTTACATCAAGGCCCAGACATCATTTTGCATCAAGCCCCACACATCAGTTTACATCAAACCTCACACATCAGTTTACATCAAGGCCCAGACATCATTTTGCATCAAGCCCCACACATCAGTTTACATCAAACCTCACACATCAATTTACATCAAGCCCCAGACATCATTTTGCATCAAGCCCCAGACATCAGTTTACATCAAGCCCCACACATCAGTTTACATCAAGCCCCACACATCAGTTTACATCAGGCCCCACTCATCAGTTTACATCAAGACCCAGACATCAGTTTACATCAAGGCCCAGACATCAGTTTACATCAAGCCCCACACATCAGTTTACATCAAGCCCCACTCATCAGTTTACATCAAGGCCCAGACATCAGTTTACATCAAGCCCCACTCATCAGTTTACATCAAGGCCCAGACATCAGTTTACATCAAGCCCCACTCATCAGTTTACATCAAGCCCCACTCATCAGTTTACATCAAGCCCCACTCATCACTTTACATCAAGGCCCAGACATCATTTTACAACAAGCCCCACACATCAGTTTACATCAAGCCCCACACATCAGTTTACATCAAGGCCCAGACATCAGTTTACATCAAACCTCAAACATCAGTTTACATATCAAACCTCAAACATCAGTTTACATCAAGGCCCACACATCAGTTTACATCAAGCCCCACACATCAGTTTACATCAAACCTCAAACATCAGTTTACATCAAGCCCCACACATCAGTTTACATCAAACCTCAAACATCAGTTTACATCAAGCCCCACACATCAGTTTACATCAAGCCCCAAACATCAGTTTACATCAAACCTCAAACATCAGTTTACATCAAGCCCCACCCATCAGTTTACAACAAGCCCCACACATCAGTTTACATCAAGCCGCAAACATCAGTTTACATCAAACCTCAAACATCAGTTTACATCAAGCCCCACCCATCATTTTACAACAAGCCCCACACATCAGTTTACATCAAGCCCCACACATCAGTTTACATCAAACCTCAGACATTAGTTTACATCAAGGCCCAGACATCAGTTTACATCAAGCCCCACACATCAGTTTACATCAAACCTCAAACATCAGTTTACATCAAACCTCAAACATCGGTTTACATCAAGCCCCACACATCAGTTTACATCAAGCCGCAAACATCAGTTTACATCAAACCTCAAACATCAGTTTACATCAAGCCCCACTCATCAGTTTACATCAAGCCCCACTCATCAGTTTATATCAAGGCCCAGACATCATTTTACAACAAGCCCCACACATCAGTTTACATCAAGCCCCACACATCAGTTTACATCAAACCTCAGACATTAGTTTACATCAAGGCCCAGACATCAGTTTACATCAAGCCCCAGACATCATTTTACAACAAGCCCCACACATCAGTTTACATCAAGCCCCACACATCAGTTTACATCAAACCTCAGACATCAGTTTACATCAAGGCCCAGATATCAGTTTACATCAAGCCCCACACATCAGTTTACATCAAGCCCCACACATCAGTTTACATCAAGGCCCAGACATCATTTTGCATCAAGCCCCACACATCAGTTTACATCAAACCTCACACATCAGTTTACATCAAGGCCCAGACATCATTTTGCATCAAGCCCCACACATCAGTTTACATCAAACCTCACACATCAGTTTACATCAAGCCCCAGACATCATTTTGCATCAAGCCCCAGACATCAGTTTACATCAAGCCCCACACATCAGTTTACATCAAGCCCCACACATCAGTTTACATCAGGCCCCACTCATCAGTTTACATCAAGACCCAGACATCAGTTTACATCAAGGCCCAGACATCAGTTTACATCAAGCCCCACACATCAGTTTACATCAAGCCGCAAACATCAGTTTACATCAAACCTCAAACATCAGTTTACATCAAGCCCCACTCATCATTTTACAACAAGCCCCACACATCAGTTTACATCAAGCCCCACACATCAGTTTACATCAAACCTCAGACATTAGTTTACATCAAGGCCCAGACATCAGTTTACATCAAGCCCCACACATCAGTTTACATCAAACCTCAAACATCAGTTTACATCAAACCTCAAACATCAGTTTACATCAAGCCCCACACATCAGTTTACATCAAGCCCCAAACATCAGTTTACATCAAACCTCAAACATCAGTTTACATCAAGCCCCACTCATCAGTTTACATCAAGCCCCACTCATCAGTTTATATCAAGGCCCAGACATCATTTTACAACAAGCCCCACACATCAGTTTACATCAAACCTCAGACATTAGTTTACATCAAGGCCCAGACATCAGTTTACATCAAGCCCCAGACATCATTTTACAACAAGCCCCACACATCAGTTTACATCAAGCCCCACACATCAGTTTACATCAAACCTCAGACATCAGTTTACATCAAGGCCCAGATATCAGTTTAGATCAAGCCCCACACATCAGTTTACATCAAGCCCCAGACATCATTTTGCATCAAGCCCCACACATCAGTTTACATCAAACCTCACACATCAGTTTACATCAAGGCCCAGACATCATTTTGCATCAAGCCCCACACATCAGTTTACATCAAACCTCACACATCAATTTACATCAAGCCCCAGACATCATTTTGCATCAAGCCCCAGACATCAGTTTACATCAAGCCCCACACATCAGTTTACATCAAGCCCCACACATCAGTTTACATCAAGCCCCACTCATCAGTTTACATCAAGACCCAGACATCAGTTTACATCAAGGCCCAGACATCAGTTTACATCAAGCCCCAGACATCATTTTACATCAAGCCCCACACATCAGTTTACATCAAACCTCAAACAGCAGTTTACATCAAACCCGACACATCCATTAATATCCACACAAGTTTCGGGCCCCAGACATTAGTTTACATCAAGCCCAAGGTTTAAGTTTACATCAAACCTAAGACATCAGTTTCCATTAAGACCCACACAAGTTTCGGACCCCAGACCAGTTTACATCAAGACCCAGGAGTAAGTTTACATCAAGCCCCACACATCAGTGTACATCAAGGCCCACTCATCAGTTTACATCAAGGCCCACACATCAGTTTACATCAAGGCCCAGACATCATTTTGCATCAAGCCCCACACATCAGTTTACATCACACCTCACACATCAGTTTACATCAAGGCCCAGACATCATTTTGCATCAAGCCCCACACATCAGTTTACATCAAACCTCACACATCAATTTACATCAAGCCCCAGACATCATTTTGCATCAAGCCCCAGACATCAGTTTACATCAAGCCCCACACATCAGTTTACATCAAGCCCCACACATCAGTTTACATCAAGCCCCACTCATCAGTTTACATCAAGACCCAGACATCAGTTTACATCAAGGCCCAGACATCAGTTTACATCAAGCCCCACACATCAGTTTACATCAAGCCCCACACATCAGTTTACATCAAACCTCAAACATCAGTTTACATCAAGCCCCACTCATCATTTTACAACAAGCCCCACACATCAGTTTACATCAAGCCCCACACATCAGTTTACATCAAACCTCAGACATCAGTTTACATCAAGGCCCAGACATCAGTTTACATCAAGCCCCACACATCAGTTTACATCAAACCTCAAACATCAGTTTACATCAAACCTCAAACATCAGTTTACATCAAGCCCCACACATCAGTTTACATCAAGCCCCAAACATCAGTTTACATCAAACCTCAAACATCAGTTTACATCAAGCCCCACACATCAGTTTACATCAAGCCCCACTCATCAGTTTACATCAAGGCCCAGACATCATTTTACAACAAGCCCCACACATCAGTTTACATCAAACCTCAGACATCAGTTTACATCAAGGCCCAGACATCAGTTTACATCAAGCCCCAGACATCATTTTACAACAAGCCCCACACATCAGTTTACATCAAGCCCCACACATCAGTTTACATCAAACCTCAGACATCAGTTTACATCAAGGCCCAGATATCAGTTTACATCAAGCCCCACACATCAGTTTACATCAAGCCCCAGACATCAGTTTGCATCAAGCCCCACACATCAGTTTACATCAAACCTCACACATCAGTTTACATCAAGGCCCAGACATCATTTTGCATCAAGCCCCACACATCAGTTTACATCAAACCTCACACATCAGTTTACATCAAGCCCCAGACATCATTTTGCATCAAGCCCCAGACATCAGTTTACATCAAGCCCCACACATCAGTTTACATCAAGCCCCACACATCAGTTTACATCAAGCCCCACACATCAGTTTACATCAAGCCCCAGACATCAGTTTACATCAAGGCCCAGACATCAGTTTACATCAAGCCCCAGACATCATTTTACATCAAGCCCCACACATCAGTTTACATCAAACCTCAAACAGCAGTTTACATCAAACCCCACACATCCATTAATATCCACACAAGTTTCGGGCCCCAGACATTAGTTTACATCAAGCCCAAGGTTTAAGTTTACATCAAACCTAAGACATCAGTTTCCATTAAGACCCACACAAGTTTCGGACCCCAGACCAGTTTACATCAAGACCCAGGAGTAAGTTTACATCAAGCCCCACACATCAGTGTACATCAAGGCCCACTCATCAGTTTACATCAAGGCCCAGACATCAGTTTACATCAAGGCCCAGACATCAGTTTACATCAAGGCCCAGACATCAGTTTACATCAAGCCCCACTCAACAGTTTACATCAAGGCCCAGACATCAGTTTACATCAAGCCCCACTCATCAGTTTACATCAAGGCCCAGACATCATTTTACAACAAGCCCCACACATCAGTTTACATCAAGCCCCCCACATCAGTTTACATCAAACCTCAAACATCAGTTTACATATCAAACCTCAGACATCAGTTTACATCAAGCCCCACACATCAGTTTACATCAAACCTCAGGCATCAGTTTACATCAAGGCCCAGACATCAGTTTACTTCAAGCCCCACACATCAGTTTACATCAAACCTCAAACATCAGTTTACATATCAAACCTCAAACATCAGTTTACATCAAGCCCCACACATCAGTTTACATCAAACCTCAAACATCAGTTTACATCAAACCTCAAACATCAGTTTACATCAAGCCCCAGAATCAGTTTACATCAGACCTCAAACATCAGTTTACATCAAACCTCAAACATCAGTTTACATATCAATCCTCAAACAACAGTTTACATCAAGCCCCACACATCAGTTTACATCAAACCTCAAACATCAGTTTACATCAAGCCCCACACATCAGTTTACATCAAACCTCAAACATCAGTTTACATCAAGCCCCACTCATCAGTTTACATCAAGGCCCAGACATCAGTTTACATCAAGCCCCACTCATCAGTTTACATCAAGGCCCAGACATCAGTTTACATCAAGGCCCAGACATCAGTTTACATCAAGGCCCAGACATCATTTTACAACAAGCCCCACACATCAGTTTACATCAAACCTCAAACATCAGTTTACATATCAAACCTCAAACATCAGTTTACATCAA
>NW_022986581.1:0-26498 GCF_902500255.1 Thalassophryne amazonica
AAGCCCAGTTTCTAGGGGCGGGCGTTGGTGTTTAACCATTCGGGGCAATCGCTCAATTGATGCTCCATTGAGCCACAAACAAAACACGCTCTGCGTGGAAACCTCCTCTGTCTATTAGGTGGTCTAAATGTGGCCCTGCTCGTGTCCATAGCTTTGTCAGCAGGGGGAGCTGTCGCCCCATGGGACGTAGAGGCCAGGGAGCGTGGGAAGGGCGGACCTTTCTCGGACCCGGAAGGAAGAAGGACGGCGCGCGCCCGGCCACGTCCTTCGTCTCGTTCCCGACGGCGTTCCTCCAACCGATTGTCTAACCGTATAACGAGATCAATCAGCCCATCTAATTCCCGCGGTTCATCCTTGGCCACTAGGTGCTCCTTTAGGACTGACGACAGTCTGTTTACAAAGGCGACGCGGAGCGCAGCGTTATTCCAGCCGGACCTCGCAGCCGCGATGCCGAAGTCGACTGCATAAGCAGCTGCGCTTCGGCGTCCCTGTCTCATCGACAGCAGCACAGTTGAAGCGGTCTCTCCCCTGTTAGGGTGATCAAACACTGTTCTGAACTCCCTCACAAACCCAGTGTACGTGTGAAGGAGCCGTGAATTTTGCTCCCAAAGTGCCGTAGCACAAGCGCGTGCCTCTCCCCGAAGCAGAGTGATCACATAAGCTATTTTGCTTGCGTCTGACGCGTACATGACGGGACGTTGTGCGAAGACGAGCGAACACTGCATAAGAAAGTCCGCGCACGTCTCCACACAACCTCCGTACGGCTCAGGAGGGCTTTTGTATGCTTCAGGGGATGGTGGGAGGGGTTGTTGAACCACCACTGGAACATTTATATCCAGCACAGGGTCGGCAGGAGGAGGAGCTGCAGCAGCGCCCTGAGCGCTCGCCGCCACTTGCGCGGAGAGAGCCTCCACCCGGCGGTTCAGGAGGATGTTTTGCTCGGCTATTTGATCCATCCGAGCCGTAAAGGCGGTGAGAATATGCTGTAGCTCACCAATCACGCCTCCTGCAGACGCCTGCGCTCCCTGCTCTCCCATTGGTTGTTCAACAGCCTGGTGACGCCCCTCGGAGTCCATGACGCTGGCCGAGATATCCTGTTGGGAAAGTGTAGTGACACGGACCCACAACAGGGGGCGTAAATGAACGGACAATGGAAGGAGTCAAATTATAACACTTTACTGTTGTGAATGACACAACCAAACACAGCAGATTACAGAATGTGCAAAAGTCAATCAATAAGGTGTCGTGTGGGCAGGCTCGACGATAGGAGACGCCCGTCTGGAAATGAACCGGAACCACACGATTTCCACTGCCACCGAACCCGAGGAATACTGGAGCCGCCAAGTCCCGAAGTCCCCAGGTGGCCACCGTCACGGCGTGTCGGATCTGGTACTGCTGGCAGAAAGCAAAGACAGTCAAGGGTGGGTGTGTGAACACCCAGTAACAATCCTGGTGGGAATTCCACCTCCACCTCTCACTCAATACGTTGCAGCGATCCCTCAGAGGAAAAAGAGTGCCGTCTTGCACAGCCTCCACAAAAAGGGCCGGTACTCCTGCAAACACTCACAATAAACTGATTTACAAAATACCACAAAAAGGCTGAGGATAGTGTGGTGGAGGTGTCTTCCTGCTTTTATTCCAGATGTGGATTGGATGATTAGTGACAGCTGTCACGGATGATGGGTGACAGCTGTCACCACGGCTTGTTCCTGAGGCGGCAGCGCCCTCTCGTGCCTGAAGCCTGCACTTCAGGCAGGGCGCTCTCTGGTGGTGGGCCAGCAGTACCTCCTCTTCTGGCGGCCCACACAACAGTAAGAGTAGAATGGGAGGCAGAGCCTTCAGCTTTCAGGCTCCTCTCCTGTGGAACCAGCTCCCAATTTGGATCAGGAAGACAGACACCCTCTCTACTTTTAAGATTAGGCTTAAAACTTTCCTTTTTGCTAAAGCTTATAGTTAGGGCTGGATCAGGTGACCCTGAACCATCCCTTAGTTATGCTGCTATAGACTTAGACTGCTGGGGGGTTCCCATGATGCACTGAGTGTTTCTTTCTCTTTTTGCTCTGTATGCACCACTCTGCATTTAATCATTGGTGATTGATCTCTGCTCCCCTCCACAGCATGTCTTTTTCTTGGTTCTCTCCCTCAGCCCCAACCAGTCCCAGCAGAAGACTGCCCCTCCGTGAGCCTGGTTGTGCTGGAGGTTTCTTCCTGTTAAAAGGGAGTTTTTCCTTCCCACTGTCGCCAAGTGTTTGCTCACAGGGGGTCGTTTTGACCGTTGGGGTTTTTACGTAATTATTGTATGGCTTTGCCTTACAATATAAAGCGCCTTGGGGCAACTGTTTGTTGTGATTTGGCGCTATATAAATATAAATAAATAAATAAATAAAATAAATAAATAAATGGTTTGGCAGTCTGACACTGAAGGACAAGAATAAACTCGGTCAGATTATTAAATGGTCCAGTCGGCTGATTGGTGAGTCACAGCTGAGTTTAGAGTCCCTGTACACCAAACAATTACAGCGGATAACCAGCTGCATCCCAGTTGATGACTCCCACCTCCTGGCTAAAGAATTTCAGCTCCAACCTTCTGGCTGTAGGTTTAAAGTCCCAAGGTGTAGGACAAAACGCTACAGGAGTAGTTTTGTCCCAGCCGCAAATGTGTATTTGAACAAATTTTAGTAGGTTTTGCACATATTTATATATTTATTTATTTGCCCTTTGCACATCAGTTTTATGCTGACCATCTTTTAGTGGTTTTTCCTGATGCTTCTTTTTTAGTGGTTTAGTAAGCTTGTGAGTCCCCCGTGGTGTTTGTGTTACATTTTGTTTTACATATGTTCTGTGTTAGTGTTTTTAGTGTTTTCATTGTTATTGTTGTGTTTGACTAACATGGACGCCCTTTTCTGTTTGCTGTAAGTCAAATCTACCTACGGGTACAAATAAAGTCACCTGAACCTGAACCTGGTGAGAGATCACTGCACCAGCACCTACTGGTGAAGCATCAGGGGCAAATATGAGATGAGCGGTAGTGTTAGAAAGGCTTTCAAAGTTTATCCATCCATCCATCCATCCATCCATCCATTTTCTTCCGCTTTATACGGAGTCGGGTCGCGGGGCAGCACCTCAAGCAAAGCCGCCCAGACCTCCCAATCCACACACACCTCCCCCAGCTCATCCGGGGAGGTGTGTGTGGATCAGGAGGTCCACACACACCTCACGATCCACACACACCTTAGAGAGCCTGTTAGAAAGGCTCTCAAAGTTTATGTTTGTTGTATTACGTGCCTCAATAGTCCACCTTAAGAGCGGCGGTGCAATGTTTACCTGTGCCACCTTAAGAGAGTGGTGCTTTGCATTGTGGGATAAAACTAGCCAGAGAAGTTTAAGTTAGCTTCAATTTGTCACCAAAACTCTTTCATTGTGCAGCACTAGTGTGTGTCATTGTTGAAAGTAAGTGTATTCTTCAGTTCAGTAATGTGTGTGTCATTCCCACGGAGCGTCCGTGGTCCGTTTAGAGAGAATATAACATGCGTTTGTGAGTGCTGTTAGAACTGTGTGTTTGATTGACAGGTGTGTCTCGGCAGACCCTTTAATGAACAATTAAGCTTGTTAACATTGTTTAAGGCTGTGGAGATCACTTTTCCTCCATGGTTTATTGTATTGTTTATTGTAGTTTGTAAGGATGCTGAAATGGTTGATTGGGGTTTATTATTCAGCTATTTCACTAGTTTAGATTGTTGAGTTCTGATTGCATGTTAACCTGGGGAGTATAAATGCAACAGCACTGTGTACAATATGACTGAAGGTATGGAATCTGTTATACTCATTATTGGAATTTTCTGTTTGTATTTCTTAGAACCACAGACATACACACACACACACACACACACACACACACGCTCCTCCCCAAAAACCCCTTTATGCCTGCAACTGTTCAGTAAACTGCCTAAACTGAACCACTATCTCCTGTTCTTGTGTCCTTACCGACGCCTCGGGGGTGAAAGAGGCTTATTACCATCACGAGCCAACCCTATACAGTCCTTTAAATCCTAGTCTCCATAACATGTAGATCAGGGTTGAAATGTATTAAGAGTTTGTTTGAAATCAGCTGTTTCTTAGCTTCCCCAAACGCCTTTGGACATGATTCTGTCCACCCCATCTTGACATCTTTGCGTAGCAGCCCAGTCACTGGTGCTATCAATGTAGAAAAATTTGGTATAAACTCCCAACAGTAACTCAACAGAGAGGAAAGACCTTAACTCAGTTACATTACTTGGGATCACAGCTTTTGCAGTAGTCTTATATTTTTCCTGCATAGGATGGATTCCCTCTGCATTGATCATGTGTCCTAAATAAAACACGCTGCACATTTATCTTTGTTTACACAAAGGTTGTGGATTAGCAGTGACACACCTGATGGCACCAAGAGGCTGGACACAAATGATTCAGGACTCAGTTTAACATCAGGGTTTAATGTTAGGGCTAGTGTGGGTCGGTACACAAAAAGGCAGTCCAAAAATAGCAACAGTAACCGAAGCATAAGGCAGAGACAGGATCCAAAAACAGTTAGGTCGATGGAAATGCTGCTGCAGCCCCCACACACTCATTGCCTCAATTTTGAGGTAATTGGGTGTGAAGATGAATAACCCTTTTAGGGATCACTAAAGTTGTTTGAATCTTGATACACGGTAAAACAAAACAGGACTGTGAAACTCTGAGGTCAAATGCTTGAAAGTGGCACAAGGCACAACAATCTCACACGTGACAAAAGAAAGAGGAGTGGCTTATCAAATCAAATCAATTTTATTTATATAGCGCAAAATCACAACAAACAGTTGCCCCAAGGCACTTTATATTGTAAAGCCAGGCCATACAATAATTACGGAAAAACCCCAACGGTCGAAACGAGCCCCTGTGAGCAAGCACTTGGAGACAGTGGGAAGGAAAAACTCCCTCTTAACAGGAAGAAACCTCCACAGAACCAGGCTCAGGGAGGGGCAGTCTTCTGCTGGGACTGGTTGGGGCTGAGGGAGAGAACCAGGAAAAAGACATGCTGTGGAAGAGAGCAGAGATCGGTCACTAATGATTAAATGCAGAGTGGTGCATACAGAGCAAAAAGAGAAAGAAACACTCAGTTAATCATGGGAACGCCCCTGCAGTCTAAGTCTATAGCAGCATAACTAAGGGATGGTTCAGGGTCACCTGATCCAGCCCTAACTATAAGCTTTAGCAAAAAAGAAAGTTTTAAACCTAATCTTAAAAGTAGAGAGGGTGTCTGTCTCCCTGATCTGAATTGGGAGCTGGTTCCACAGGAGAGGAGCCTGAAAGCTGAAGGCTCTGCCTCCCATTCTACTCTTACAAACCCTAGGAACTACAAGTAAGCCTGCAGTCTGAGACCGAAGCGCTCTATTGGGGTGATATGGTACTATGAGGTCCCTAAGATAAGATGGGACCTGATTATTCAAAACCTTATAAGTAAGAAGAAGAATTTTAAATTCTATTCTAGAATTAACAGGAAGCCAATGAAGAGAGGCCAATATGGGTGAGATATGCTCTCTCCTTTTAGTCCCTGTCAGTACTCTAGCTGCAGCATTTTGAATTAACTGAAGGCTTTTCAGGGAGCTTTTAGGACAACCTGATAATAATGAATTACAATAGTCCAGCCTAGAGGAAATAAATGCATGAATTAGTTTTTCAGCATCACTCTGAGACAAGACCTTTCTAATTTTAGAGATATTGCGCAGATTCAAAAAAGAAACTTCAGTTTTATCTGAGTTTAAAAGCAGGAAATTAGAGGTCATCCATGTCTTTATGTCTGTAAGACAATCCTGCAGTTTAGCTAACTGGTGTGTGTCTGGCTTCATGGATAGATAAAGCTGGGTATCATCTGCGTAACAATGAAAATTTAAGCAATGCTGTCTAATAATACTGCCTAAGGGAAGCATGTATGAAGTGAATAAAATTGGTCCTAGCACAGAACCTTGTGGAACTCGATAATTAACCTTAGTCTGTGAAGAAGACTCCCCATTTACATGAACAAATTGTAATCTGTTAGATAAATATGATTCAAACCATCGCAGCGCAGTGCCTTTAATACCTATGGCATGCTCTAATCTATAATAAAATTTTATGGTCAACAGTATCAAAAGCAGCACTGAGGTCTAACAGGACAAGCACAGAGATGTGAGGCTATCTGAGGCCATAAGACGATCATTTGTAACCTTCACTAATGCTGTTTCTGTACTATGATGAATTCTAAAACCTGACTGAAACTCTTCAAATAGACCATTCCTCTGCAGATGATCAGTTAGCTGTTTTACAACTACCCTTTCAAGAATTTATGCGAGAAAAGGAAGGTTGGAGATTGGCCTATAATTAGCTAAGATAGCTGGGTCAAGTGATGGCTTTTTAAGTAATGGTTTAATTACTGCCACCTTAAAAGCCTGTGGGACATAGCCAACTAACAAAGATAGATTGATCATATTTAAGATCGAAGCATTAAATAATGGTAGGGCTTCCTTGAGCAGCCTGGTAGGAATGGGGTCTAATAGACATGTTGAAGTAACTAATGAAAATAACTCAGACAGAACAATCGGAGAGAAAGAGTCTAACCAAATACCAGCATTTCTGAAAGCAGCCAAAGATAACAATATGTCTTTGGGATGGTTATGAGTAATTTTTTTTCTCTAATAGTTAAAATTTTATTAGCAAAGAAAGTCATGAAGTCATTACTAGTTAAAGTTAAAGGAATACTTGGCTCAGTAGGGCTCTGACTCTTTGTCAGCCTGGCTACAGTGCTGAAAAGAAACCTGGGGTTGTTCTTATTTTCTTCAATTAGTGATGAGTAGTAAGATGTCCTAGCTTTACAGAGGGCTTTTTTTATAGAGCAACAGGCTAAGTGAAGATCTTCTAAATTAGTGAGACGCCATTTCCTCTCCACCTTACGGATTATGTGCTTTAAGCTGCGAGTTTGTGAGTTATACCACGGAGTCAGGCACTTCTGATTTAATGCTCTCTTTTTCAGAGGAGCTACAGCATCCAAAGATGTCTTCAATGAGGATGTAAAACTATTGATGAGATACTCTATCTCACTTACAGAGTTTAGGTAGCTACTCTGCACTGTGTTGGTATATGGCATTAGAGAACATAAAGAAGGAATCATATCCTTAAACCTAGTTACAGCGCTTTCTGAAAGACTTCTAGTGTAATGAAACTTGTTCCCCACTGCTGGGTAGTCCATCAGAGTAAATGTAAATGTTATTAAGAAATGATCAGACAGAAGGGAGTTTTCAGGGAATACTGTTAAGTCTTCAATTTTCATACCATAAGTCAGAACAAGATCTAAGATATGATTAAATTGGTGGGTGGACTCATTTACATTTTGAGCAAAGCCAATTGAGTCTAATAATAGATTAAATTCAGTGTTGAGGCTGTCATTCTCAGCATCTGTGTGGATGTTAAAATCGCCCACTATAATTATCTTATCTGAGCTAAGCACTAAGTCAGACAAAAGGTCTGAAAATTCACAGAGAAACTCACAGTAATGACCAGGTGGACGATAGATAATAACAAATAAAACTGGTTTTTGGGACTTCCAATTTGGATGGACAAGACTAAGAGTCAAGCTTTCAAATGAATTAAAGCTCTGTCTGGGTTTTGGATTAATTAATAAGCTGGAATGGAAGATTGCTGCTAATCCTCCGCCTCGGCCCGTGCTACGAGCGTTCTGGCAGTTAGTGTGACTCGGGGGTGTTGACTCATTTAAACTAACATATTCATCCTGCTGTAACCAGGTTTCTGTAAGGCAGAATAAATCAATATGTTGATCAATTATTATATCATTTACTAACAGGGACTTAGAAGAGAGAGACCTAATGTTTAATAGACCACATTTAACTGTTTTAGCCTGTGGTGCAGTTGAAGGTGCTATATTATTTTTTCTTTTTGAATTTTTATGCTTAAATAGATTTTTGCTGGTTATTGGTGGTCTGGGAGCAGGCACCGTCTCTACGGGGATGGGGTAATGAGGGGATGGCAGGGGGAGAGAAGCTGCAGAGAGGTGTGTAAGACTACAACTCTGCTTCCTGGTCCCAACCCTGGATAGTCACGGTTTGGAGGATTTAAGAAAATTGGCCAGATTTCTAGAAATGAGAGCTGCTCCATCCAAAGTGGGATGGATGCCATCTCTCCTAACAAGACCAGGTTTTCCCCAGAAGCTTTGCCAATGATCTATTAAGCCCACCTCATTTTTTCTTATGTAGGGGATGAGATCAGGAGGAAATGCACCACAGGCAATGAACTGCATTTATATAGTGCTTTTCCATCTGCATCAGACGCTCAAAGCACTTTACAATTATGCCTCACATTCACCCTGATGTCAGCGTGCTGCCATACAAGGCGCTCACTACACACCGTTGAGCAAAAGGGGAGTAAAGGCCTTGCCCAAGGGCCCTGAGTGATTTTCCAGTCAGGCGGGGATTTGAACCCATGATCGTCTGGACTCAAGTCCAACTTTCCTCACACAGGTGTGTGAGGAAAGTTCCAGAAAGGGGGTGTGGCAAGCAAGAAGGGAGGACAAGAAGGACACGCCTGACACCAAACACCAGACAAGAGAAATCCCTCCACAAAACCCCAGTGCAACAATTTCCACAAACCACAAAAAAGAGAAAAAACAATAAACCCCACCAACCAAATCAACCGACCAAGCAGCCTTTTTAAAACTTCTTCCGAATTTTTCATGTGCTGTTCTGTGTCCTGTTCAGTGATTAATATCCATCGATCCATCCATCCATTTTCTTCCGCTTTATCCGGAGTCGGGTCGCGGGGGCAGCAGCTCAAGCAAAGTCGCCCAGACCTCCCGATCCACACACACCTCCCCCAGCTCCTCCCGGGGAACCCCAAGGCGTTCCCAAGCCAGCCGAGAGACGTAGTCCCTCCAGCATGTCCTGGGTCTTCCCTGGGGCCTCCTCCCAGTGGGACGTGCCCGGAACACGTCTCCAGCGAGGCGTCCAGGGGGCATCCAGAAAAGATGCCCGAGCCACCTCAACTGACTCCTTTCGACGTGGAGGAGCAGCGGCTCGACTCCGAGCTCCTCCCGAGTGACCAAGCTCCTCACCCTATCTCTAAGGGAGCGCCCAGCCACCCTGCGGAGGAAACTCATCTCGGCCGCTTGTACTCGCGATCTCATTCTTTCGGTCATGAGCCAAATCTCATGACCATAGGTGAGGATCGGAACGTAGATTGATCGGTAAATCGAGAGCTTTGCCCCCTACTCAGCTCTCTCTTCACCACAACGGTCCGATACAGCGACCGCATCACTGCAGATGCTGCACCGATCCCTCTATCGATCTCACGCTCCATCCGTCCCTCACTCGTGAACAAGACCCCGAGATACTTAAACTCCTCCACTTGAGGCAAGGACACTCCACCAACCTGAAGAGGGCAAAGCACCTCTTTCCGGTCGAGAACCATGGCCTCGGATTTGGAGGTGTTGATTTTCATCCCGGACGCTTCACACTCGGCTGCAAACCGCCCCAGTGCACGCTGAAGGTCCTGATTTGACGAAGCCAACAGAACTACATCATCCGCAAACAGCAGAGACGAGATTCTGTGGTTCCCAAACCAGACCCCTCTACACCCTGGCTGCGCCTAGAAATTCTGTCCATAAAAATAATGAACAGAACCGGTGACAAAGGGCAGCCCTGGCGGAGGCCAACGTGCACTGGAAACAGGTTTGACTTATTACCGGCAATGCAAACCAAGCTCCTGCTGTGGTCGTACAGGGACCGGATAGCCCTTAGCAATGGACCCCGTACTCCCAGAGCACTCCCCAAGGGTGTGGACTGGTTGGGCAAACTCCCATGAACCCTCGAGCACCCAATGGAGCGTGTAGAGCTGGTCCAGTGTGCCGCGACCAGGACGAAAACCACACTGCTCCTCCTGAATCCCAGGTTCGACCATCGGTCGAATTCTCCTCTCCACTACTCTGGAATAGACCTTACCGGGGAAGCTGAGGAGTGTGATCCCCCTATAGTTGGAACACACCCTCCGGTCTCCCTTCTTAAACAGAGGGACCACCACCCCGGTCTGCCAATCCAGAGGCACTGTCCCCGATCGCCACGCGATGTTGCAGAGGCGTGTCAGCCAAGACAGCCCCACAACATCCAGAGACTTAAGGTATTAAGATTTCATCCACCCCAGGAGCCTTGCCACAGAGGAGCTTTCTAACCTACTCCTTCCACCGCCCGACAACATCCCCAGTCAGGGTCAACAGCTCCCCACCCGCACCGTAAACAGTGCTGGTGGAGAGCTGCTTCCGCCTCCGAGGCGTCGGACGGCTTGCCAGAATCTCTTCGAGGCTGACCGATAGTCCTCCTCCATAGCCTCCCCGAACTCCTCCCAGACCCGAGTTTTTGCCTCTGCGACCGCACGGGCTGTGGCACGCTTGGCCTGCCGGTACCTGTCAGCTGCCTCTGGGGTCCCACCTACCAACAAAGATAAGTAGGACTCCTTCTTCAGCTTGACAGCGTCCCTTACTTCCGGTGTCCACCACCGGGTTCGGGGATTGCTGCCGCGACAGTCACCAGAGACCTTGCGACCACAGCTACGAGCAGCCGCATCGACAATGGAGGTGGAGAACATGGTCCACTCGGACTCCATGTCTCCAACCTCCCCCGGGATCTGGGAGAAGCTCTCCCGGAGGTGGGAGTTGAAGACCTCGCTGACAGAGGGTTCCACCAGTCGTTCCCAGCAGAACCTCATGATACGTTTGGGCCTGCCAGGTCTGACCGGCTTCCTACCCTCCCAGCGGATCCAACTCACCACCAGGTGGTGATCAGTCGACAGCTCTTCACTTGAGTGTCCGAGACACGTGGCCGAAGGTCAGATGATACGACTACAAAGTTGATCATCGACCTCCGGCTCAGGGTGTCCTGGTGCCATGTGCACTTATGGACACCCTTGTGCTCGAACATGGTGTTCGTGATAGACAAATTGTGACTAGCACAGAAGTCCAACAACTGAACACCACTCAGGTTCAGATCAGGGAGGCCGTGCTTCCTGATCGCCCCCCTCCAGGTCTCACTGTCGCCGCCCACGTGGGCGTTGAAATCCCCCAGGAGAACAATGGAGTCCCCAGTTGGAGCGCTATCTAGTACCCCTCCCAGGGACTCCAGGAAGGTCGGGTACTCTGCACTGCCGCTCGGCCCGTAGGCCTAGACAACGGTGAGAGACCTGTCCCCGACCCAAAGGCGTAGGGACGCGACCCTCTCGTTCACTGGAGTGAACTCCAACAATTGGCGACTGAGCTGGGGAGCAATAAGCAATGCGACCCCAGCTCTCTGCCTCTCCCTCTGGGCGACGCCAGAAAAATGAAGCATCCAGCCCCTCTCCAGGAGTTGGGTACCAGAGCCCAAGCTGTGCGTGGAGGTGAGCCCGACTATCTCTAGTCGGTATCTCTCAGCCTCCCGCACAAGCTCAGGCTCCTTCCCCCCTAGCGAGGTGATATTGCATGTCCCAACAGCCAGGGGCTGTGAGCATGGACCGGGCCGCCGGGCCACCCGCCCTCGACTGCCACCCATTCCTCTCTGCACCCGACCCCCATGGCCCCCTCTGCAGGTGGTGAACCCACAGGAGGGCGGGCCCACATCACTCTTTCAGGCTGAGCCCGGCCGGACCCCATGGGCTAAGGCCCGACCACCAGGCACTTGCGCACAATCCCCAACCCCAGGCCTGGCTCCAGGGTAGGACCGCGGCTCCGCCATACCGGGCAACGTCACGGTCCTTGATCTTTTACTGGTCATGGAGGTTCTGAACTTCCCTTAGTCTGACCCGTCTCCTAGGACCTGTTTGCCTTGGGAGACCCTACAGGGAGCACAAAGCCCCTGACAACATAGCTCCTAGGATCATCCGGGTACACAAACTCCCCCACCACGATAAGGTGGCAGCTAGAGGGGGAGCCAGTGATTAATATTTCATCCAAATAACATATTACCCTATCTGAACCCTGCAAAACTTGATCCATCAATTTTTGGATGATTGCAGGTGCACTGGACACTGCATAAGGAAGTCTGTTCACTTTATACAGGTCTTTGTGAGTGTTGATTGTTAAGTACTGTTTTGAACCTTCATCCAGTTTTACTTGTTGATAAGCTTGTGACAAATCTAATTTGGTAAATCTGTCACCTCCTGCCAACTTTGTGAACAAGTCTTGTGGTTTTGGTATGGAGTACTGATCTACCTCCAACCAAGCGTTTATGGATACTTGATAGTCCTCACATATCCTGACAGAGTTGTCCACTTTTGGTATGTTCACAGTGGGTGTAGCCCACTCACTATAACAAATGGCTGTAATAACCCCTTCTGTTTCCAATTTGCTTACCTGTGCTTCCACTGCATCTTTAAGTCTATAAGGCACGGGGTAAGGTTTACAAAATTTGGGAATGGCCCCTGGTGTAGCATGTGGTGTAGCTTTGATGCCTTTTACTTTTCCCAGGTTAGGTTGGAACACCTCTGGATATCTACAGCAAAGCTCTTCTACACTCTCTGCTTTGTACAAGTCTAACCTTTTTAGGCCTGCATTTATACAGTGCTTCAGCTATAACAGATACAGCTGCACCTCTATTAACCTCCATTTTCATTCATTTACGGTTTACCTGCACATAAACATAATTAGGTTTAATCACACCACCAGTTTCTACACTGAATAAAAATGTAAATGCAACACTTTTGTTTTTGTTCCCATTTTTTATGAGCTGAACAAATCTGTCTAAATCTGTGTTAGTGAGCACTTCTCCTTTGCTGAGATAATCCATCCCACGTCAGGTGTGGTAGATCAAGATGCTGATTAGACAGCAAGATTATTGCACAGGTGTGCCTTAGGCTGGCCACAATAAGTGCTCACATTCAATGGCATCTGGCTGCTGATCAGCTCTATGTGAAGGAGATGTGTTGCAATGTGTGAGGCAAATGATGGCCACACAGATAAAGGCACACCTGAGCAATAATCATGCTATCTAATCATCATCTTCATCTGCCACACCTGTGAGGTGGGCATATGCAAAGCTTGCACTGTGCATAATTTCTGAAATCACAGCCACATAAGCCTATAGAAAGGTGAAATCCAAGATGGCAGCATGTATGGTGTCTTGGCTCAGTGTTTGTCTAATTGTTTAATAGTTTTTACTGTTTTTTAGTAACTTTTGACAGTTTCACTTCAATCAATCAATCATTTTTTTTTTTTATATAGCGCCAAATCACAACAAACAGTTGCCCCAAGGCGCTTTATATTGTAAGGCAAGGCCATACAATAATTATGTAAAACCCCAACGGTCAAAACGACCCCCTGTGAGCAAGCACTTGGCTACAGTGGGAAGGAAAAACTCCCTTTTAACAGGAAGAAACCTCCAGCAGAACCAGGCTCAGGGAGGGGCAGTCTTCTGCTGGGACTGGTTGGGGCTGAGGGAGAGAACCAGGAAAAAGACATGCTGTGGAGGGGAGCAGAGATCAATCACTAATGATTAAATGCAGAGTGGTGCATACAGAGCAAAAAGAGAAAGAAACAGTGCATCTTGGGAACCCCCCAGCAGTCTACGTCTATAGCAGCATAACTAAGGGATGGTTCAGGGTCACCTGATCCAGCCCTAACTATAAGCTTTAGCAAAAAGGAAAGTTTTAAGCCGAATCTTAAAAGTAGAGAGGGTGTCTGTCTCCCTGATCTGAATTGGGAGCTGGTTCCACAGGAGAGGAGCCTGAAAGCTGTCTGCCTCCCATTCTACTCTTACAAACCCTAGGAACTACAAGTAAGCCTGCAGTCTGAGAGCAAAGCGCTCTATTGGGGTGATATGGTACTACGAGGTCCCTAAGATGGGACCTGATTATTCAAAACCTTATAAGTAAGAAGAAGAATTTTAAATTCTATTCTAGAATTAACATGAAGCCAATGAAGAGAGGCCAATATGGGTGAGATATGCTCTCTCCTTCTAGTCTCCGTTAGTACTCTAGCTGCAGCATTTTGAATTAACTGAAGGCTTTTTAGGGAACTTTTAGGACAACCTGATAATAATGAATTACAATAGTCCAGCCTAGAGGAAATAAATGCATGAATTAGTTTTTCAGCATCACTCTGAGACAAGACCTTCTAATTTTAGAGATATTGCGTAAATGCAAAAAAGCAGTCCTACATGTTTGTTTAATATGCGCTTTGAATGACATATCCTGATCAAAAATGACTCCGAGATTTCTCAAAGTATTACTAGAGGTCAGGGTAATGCCATCCAGAGTAAGGATCTGGTTAGACACCATGTTTCTAAGATTTGTGGGGCCAAGTACAATAACTTCAGTTTTATCTGAGTTTAAAAGCAGGAAATTAGAGGTCATCCATGTCTTTATGTCTGTAAGACAATCCTGCAGTTTAGCTAATCGGTGTGTGTCCTCTGGCTTCATGGATAGATAAAGCTGGGTGTCATCTGCGTAACAATGAAAATTTAAGCAATACCGTCTAATAATACTGCCTAAGGGAAGCATGTATAAAGTGAATAAAATTGGTCCTAGCACAGAACCTTGTGGAACTCCATAATTAACTTTAGTCTGTGAAGAAGATTCCCCATTTACATGAACAAATTGTAATCTATTAGACAAATATGATTCAAACCACCGCAGCGCAGTGCCTTTAATACCTATGGCATGCTCTAATCTCTGTAATAAAATTTTATGGTCAACAGTATCAAAAGCAGCACTGAGGTCTAACAGAACAAGCACAGAGATGAGTCCACTGTCCGAGGCCATAAGAAGATCATTTGTATAGGGCTGGAGGTAGTTAGCATCCAGGATTAGCCTCTACTATGGGCTACCGTAGATAGCCTCCTCTGCCTGTTCAAAGTCTTTGGGAGCTGCTGCAGTGTGGCTAGTTTTCAGCCTAGAATTGGAGCAGTACAGCAGCCTGAGGCCTACCCCCATCCACCCAGCTCTGCAGTCTGAGGCCTACCCCCATCCACCCAGCTCTGCAGTCTGAGGCCTACCCCCATCCACCCAGCTCTGCAGCCCGAGGCCTTCTTTCATCCATCCAAGCTCTGCAGTCTGAGGCCTACCTCCACCCACCCAGCTCTGCAGCCCGAGGCCTAACTTCATTCACTCAGCTCTGCAGCACGAGGCCTACCTCCATTCACTCAGCTCTGCAGCACGAGGCCTACCTCCATTCACTCAGCTCTGCAGTCTGAGGCCTACCTCCATCCACTCAGCTCTGCAGTCTGAGGCCTACCTCCATCCACTCAGCTCTGCAGTCTGAGGCCTACCCCCATCCACTCAGCTCTCCAGCCCGAGGCCTACCTCCATCCACCCAGCTCTGCAGCCCGAGGCCTAACTTCATCCACCCAGCTCTGCAGTCTGAGGCCTACCTCCATCCACCCAGCTCTGCAGCCTGAGGCTTACCTTTGTCCAGCTGTCCATTCATCCAGCGCTGCACCTATGCCAACTCCATCATGGCAAGTGTTATTCATGCCCTCCTGGCTTTGCTCTGTCTATCTGCATTTTCAGAGTATGAAGTTAACCTGGAGACCCCTTTGTGTGACTGTAACAGTTTGTTTTATACACCTTACATGTCATCACCATCAAAGGTTACTGACTGTGCACAGAACTTTGTCAGCAATCAGGGGTGCTGGATGTTTAGCATGAGCCTGGTTTCAGAACACAAATATTTTAAACATCTTAAGTAAGTACATAAGTAAGTAATAAGTCTTCTTCTGCTAAATAACTGTTTTATCACATCAAACAGCAATTGGTCAATCACTATGAGTGGTGGTTCTAAGAAAATCAAGAAGCATTTTTATTATACACACATGTTGAAATGTATTATTATGTTGATGTTGCTGATGTCAGAAAATGTGCAGCTTAACCCAGGTCCCGTGACTGATGTGATATCATTACAAACTCCTGCTGATTCTTTTAAATAGGTCCGGTATTGGTTTTGTACACATGAATGTGAGAAGTCTTTTACCCAAAATTGATATGGTTAGAATCTGGGCCAGATCAACCAATGATGATATGGTTTTATCTGAGACATGGCTGAGTAGTTCCACTCCTGATAGTTTTATACAGTGAGGAAAATAAATATTTGAACACCCTGTGATTTTGTAAGTTCTCCCACTTAGAAATCATGGAGGGGTCTGAAATTTTCATCTTAGGTGCATGTCCACTGTGAGAGACATAATCTAAATAAAAAAAAATCTGGAAATCACAATGTATGATTTTTTTAAAATAATTTATTTGTATGTTACAGCTGCAAATAAGTATTTGAACACCTGTGAAAATCAATGTTCATATTTGGTACAGTAGGCTTTGTTTGCAATTACAGACGTCAAATGTTTCCTGTAGTTTTTCACCAGGTGTGCACACACTGCAGCAGGGATTTTGGTCCAGTCCTCCATACAGATCTTCTCCAAATCTTTCAGGTTTGGAGTTTCTGCTCCCTCCAAAGATTTTCTATTGAGTTCATGTCTGAAAGACTGGTCAGGCCACTCCAGGACCTTGAAATGCTTGTTACAGAGCCCCACCTTAGTTGCCCTGGCTGTGTCTTTGGGGCCATTGTCATGCTGGAAGACCCAGCCATGACCCCTCTTCAATGCTCTTACTGAGGGAAGGAGGTTGTTTGCCAAAATCTCGCAATACATGACCGCATCCATCCTCCCTTCAATACGATGCAGTCGTCCTGTCTCCTTTGCAGAAGAGCACCCCCAGAGCATGATGTTTCCACCCCCCATGCTTCACGGTTGGGATGGTTTTCTTGGGGTTGTTCTCATCCTCTAAACATGGTAAGTGGAGTTGATTCCAAAAAGCTCTATTCTGATCTCATCTGACAACATGACCTTCTCCCATGCCTCCTCTGGATCATCCAGATGGTCACTGGTGAACTTCAGATGGGCCTGGACGTGCTGGCTTGAGCAGGGGGACCTTGCTGCCCTACAGGATTTTAAACCATGACGGCATCATGTGTTACTAATGTAATCTTTGTGACTGTGTGATTATCAGATAATTATAGTGGGCAATTTTAACATCCACGTAGATGCTGAGAATGACTGCCTCAACACTGCATTTAATCTATTATTAGACTCAATTGGCTTCGCTCAAAATGTAAGTGAGTCCACCCACCACTTTAACCATACTTTAGATCTTGTTCTGACATGGTATGGAAATTGAAGACTTAACAGTATTCCCTGAAAACCCCCTTCTGTCTGATCATTTCTTAATAACATTTACATTTACTTTCATGGACTACCCAGCAGTGGGGAATAAGTTTCATTACAGTAGAAGTCTTTCGGAAAGTGCTGTAACTAGGTTTAAGGATATGATTCCTTCTTTGTTATGTTCTCCAATGCCATATACCAACACAGTGCAGAGTAGCTACCTAAACTCTGTGAGTGAGATAGATTATCTCGTCAATAGTTTTACATCCTCATTGAACACAACTTTGGATGCTGTAGCTGCTCTGAAAAAGAGATCCTTAAATCACAAGTGCCTGACTCCGTGATATATACCAATCTGTTTCCAACAGATTGGTTGGAAACATCAGAGGAAGACGTTGCATCAGAATTTTGGCTCTCTGTTGGGACTGTTTACACAGAGACTGCTACCTGCTGCTTTGGACTTTGAACTAACAGTCTTTTTCAAGACTTTTTTACTTTTTTACTTTTTTTTACTTTTTCACTGTGCTCCAACGCCTAAGGAAGACCTCTAACGGTCGAAACATCGCGACGGAGCACTTTTATCAGCTAACTTTCATCAGCGTTGGCAAGCTAACTAGCTTGCTAACGCTTTCGTTTTTATTTTTTTTTAGCACTGTTGTCGTGCGTTACCTGTGCTGCTCCACAGCGTGTTTAGTCGATTTTTATTTTATTTTAGCACCGTTGTCGTGCGTTCGCTGTTGTCGTGCGTTACCTGTGCTGCTTCATGGCCTGTCTGGTGCCTTAATTAAGGCACTCCTTCTGCTGAATCACCTCTAAATTATTTACACATTATTCACTTTGTGTGTTTTTAGGAATCCGCTAGGTTGCGTAGCTACTAGCTCTTAGCCGATTTAGCATAGCGGCTTCTCCTGTCTCTCCCGTACTTTTCTGCTCTGGGTGTGAAATGTTTAGTTATTCCTCGGCCTCCTTTAGCAGTAACGGTACTTGTAATAAGTGCAGCTTATTCGTAGCTTTGGAGGCCAGGCTGGGCGAATTGGAGACTCGGCTCCGCACCGTGGAAAATTCTACAGCTAGCCAGGCCCCTGTGGTCGGTGCGGACCAAGGTAGCTTAGCCGCCGTTAGTTCCCCCCTGGCAGATCCCGGGCAGTCGGGAAAGCAGGCTGACTGGGTGACTGTGAGGAGGAAGCGTAGCCCTAAACAGAAGCCCCGTGTACACCGTCAACCCGTTCACATCTCTAACCGTTTTTCCCCACTCGACGATACACTCGCCGAGGATCAAACTCTGGTTATTGGCGACTCTGTTTTGAGAAATGTGAAGTTAGCGACACCAGCAACCATTGTCAATTGTCTTCCGGGGGCCAGAGCAGGCGACATCGAAGGACATTTGAAATTGCTGGCTAAGGCTAAGCGTAAATTTGGTAAGATTGTAATTCACGTCGGCAGTAATGACACTCGGTTACGCCAATCGGAGGTCACTAAAATTAACATTAAATCGGTGTGTAACTTTGCAAAAACAATGTCGGACTCTGTTGTTTTCTCTGGGCCCCTCCCCAATCAGACCGGGAGTGACATGTTTAGCCGCATGTTCTCCTTGAATTGCTGGCTGTCTGAGTGGTGTCCAAAAAATGAGGTGGGCTTCATAGGTAATTGGCAAAGCTTCTGGGGAAAACCTGGTCTTGTTAGGAGAGACGGCATCCATCCCACTTTGGATGGAGCAGCTCTCATTTCTAGAAATCTGGCCAATTTTCTTGGATCCTCCAAACTGTGACTGTCCAGCGTTGGGACCAGGAAGCAGAGTTGTAGTCTTACACACCTCTCTGCAGCTTCTCTCCCCCTGCCATCCCCTCATTACCCCATCCCCGTAGAGACGGTGCCTGCTCCCAGACCACCAATAACCAGCAAAAATCTATTTAAGCATAAAAATTCAAAAAGAAAAAATAATATAGCACCTTCAACTGCACCACAGACTAAAACAGTTAAATGTGGTCTATTAAACATTAGGTCTCTCTCTTCTAAGTCCCTGTTGGTAAATGATATAATAATTGATCAACGTATTGATTTATTCTGCCTAACAGAAACCTGGTTACAGCAGGATGAATATGTTAGTTGAAATGAGTCAACACCCCCGAGTCACACTAACTGTCAGAATGCTCGTAGCACGGGCCGGGGCGGAGGATTAGCAGCAATCTTCCATTCCAGCTTATTAATTAATCAAAAACCTAGACAGAGCTTTAATTCATTTGAAAGCTTGTCTCTTAGTCTTGTCCATCCAAATTGGAAGTCCCAAAAACCAGTTTTATTTGTTATTATCTATCGTCCACCTGGTCGTTACTGTGAGTTTCTCTGTGAATTTTCAGACCTTTTGTCTGACTTAGTGCTTAGCTCAGATAAGATAATTATAGTGGGCGATTTTAACATCCACACAGATGCTGAGAATGACAGCCTCAACACTGCATTTAATCTATTATTAGACTCTATTGGCTTTGCTCAAAAAGTAAATGAGTCCACCCACCACTTTAATCATATTTTAGATCTTGTTCTGACTTATGGTATGGAAATTGAAGACTTAACAGTATTCCCTGAAAACTCCCTTCTGTCTGATCATTTTTTAATAACATTTACATTTACCCTGATGGACTACCCTGCAGTGGGGAATAAGTTTCATTACACTAGAAGTCTTTCAGAAAGCGCTGTAACTAGGTTTAAGGATATGATTCCTTCTTTATGTTCTCTAATGTCATATACCAACACAGAGCAGAGTAGCTACCTAAACTCTGTAAGGGAGTTGGAGTATCTCGTCAATAGTTTTACATCCTCATTGAAGACAACTTTGGATGCTGTAGCTCCTCTGAAAAAGAGAGCTTTAAATCAGAAGTGTCTGACTCCGTGGTATAACTCACAAACTCGTAGCTTAAAGCAGATAACCCGTAAGTTGGAGAGGAAATGGCGTCTCACTAATTTAGAAGATCTTCACCTAGCCTGGAAAAAGAGTTTGTTGCTCTATAAAAAAGCCCTCCGTAAAGCTAGGACATCTTTCTACTCATCACTAATTGAAGAAAATAAGAACAACCCCAGGTTTCTTTTCAGCACTGTAGCCAGGCTGACAAAGAGTCAGAGCTCTATTGAGCTGAGTATTCCATTAACTTTAACTAGTAATGACTTCATGACTTTCTTTGCTAACAAAATTTTGACTATTAGAGAAAAAATTACGCATAACCATCCCAAAGATGTATCGTTATCTTTGGCTGCTTTCAGTGATGCCGGTATTTGGTTAGACTCTTTCTCTCCGATTGTTCTGTCTGAGTTATTTTCATTAGTTACTTCATCCAAACCATCAACATGTTTATTAGACCCCATTCCTGCCAGGTTGCTGAAGGAAGTCCTACCATTATTTAATGCTTCAATCTTAAATATGATCAATCTATCTTTGTTAGTTGGCTATGTACCACAGGCTTTTAAGGTGGCAGTAATTAAACCATTACTTAAAAAGCCATCACTTGACCCAGCTATCTTAGCTAATTATAGGCCAATCTCCAACCTTCCTTTTCTCTCAAAGATTCTTGAGAGGGTAGTTGTAAAACAGCTAACTGATCACCTGCAGAGGAATGGTCTATTTGAAGAGTTTCAGTCAGGTTTTAGAATTCATCATAGTACAGAAACAGCATTAGTGAAGGTTACAAATGATCTTCTTATGGCTTCGGACAGTGGACTTATCTCTGTGCTTGTTCTGTTGGATCTCAGTGCTGCTTCTGTTGACCATAAAATTTTATTACAGAGATTAGAGCATGTCATAGGTATTAAAGGCACTGTGCTGCGGTGGTTTGAATCATATTTGTCTAATAGATTACAGTTTGTTCATGTAAATGGGGAATCTTCTTCACAGACTAAAGTTAATTATGGAGTTCCACAAGGTTCTGTGCTAGGACCAGTTTTATTCACTTTATACATGCTTCCCTTAGGCAGTATTATTAGACGGTATTGCTTAAATTTTCATTGTTACGCAGATGACACCCAGCTTTATCTATCCATGAAGCCAGAGGATTCGCACCAATTAGCTAAACTGCAGGATTGTCTTACAGACATAAAGACATGGATGACCTCTAATTTCCTGCTTTTAAACTCAGATAAAACTGAAGTTATTGTACTTGGCCCCACAAATCTTAGAAGCATAGTGTCTAACCAGATCGTTACTCTGGATGGCATTTCCCTGATCTCTAGTAATACTGTGAGAAATCTTGGAGTCATTTTTGATCAGGATATGTCATTCAAAGCGCATATTAAACAAATATGTAGGACTGCCTTTTTGCATTTACGCAATATTTCTAAAATCAGAAAGGTCTTGTCTCAGAGTGATGCTGAAAAACTAATTCATGCATTTATTTCCTCTAGGCTGGACTATTGTAATTCATTATTATCAGGTTGTCCTAAAAGTTCCCTAAAAAGCCTTCGGTTGGTTCAGAATGCTGCAGCTAGAGTACTGACGGGGACTAGCAGGAGAGAGCATATCTCACCCGTGTTGGCCTCTCTTCATTGGCTTCCTGTTAATTCTAGAATAGAATTTAAAATTCTTCTTCTTACTTATAAGGTTTTGAATAATCAGGTCCCATCTTATCTTAGGGACCTCATAGTACCATATTACCCCATTAGAGCGCTTCGCTCTCAGACTGCAGGCTTACTTGTAGTTCCTAGGGTTTGTAAGAGTAGAATGGGAGGCAGAGCCTTCAGCTTTCAGGCTCCTCTCCTGTGGAACCAGCTCCCAATTCAGATCAGGGAGACAGATACCCTCTCTACTTTTAAGATTAGGCTTAAAACTTTCCTTTTCCCTAAGGCTTATAGTTAGGGCTGGATCAGGTGACCCTGGACCATCCCTTGGTTATGCTGCTTTAGACGTAGACTGTGGGGGGGTTCCCATGATGCACTGTTTCTTTCTCTTTTTGCTCCGTATGCATCACTCTGCATTTAATCATTAGTGATCGATCTCTGCCCCCCTCCACAGCATGTCTTTTTCCTGGTTCTTTCCCTCAGCCCCAACCAATCTCAGCAGAAGACTGCCCCTCCCTGAGCCTGGTTCTGCTGGAGGTTTCTTCCTGTTAAAAGGGAGTTTTTCCTTCCCACTGTAGCCAAGTGCTTGCTCATAGGGGGTCGTTTTGACCGTTGGGGTTTTTCATAATTATTGTATGGCCTTGCCTTGCAGTGTGGAGCGCCTTGGGGCAACTGTTTGTTGTGATTTGGCGCTATATAAAAAAAAGTTGATTGATTGATTGATATAACTCACAAACTCGCAGCTTAAAGCAGATAACCCGTAAGTTGGAGAGGAAATGGCGTCTCACTAATTTAGAAGATCTTCACTTAGCCTGGAAAAAGAGTCTGTTGCTCTTTAAAAAAGCCCTCCGTAAAGCTAGGACATCTTACTACTCATCACTAATTGAAGAAAATAAGAACAACCCCAGGTTTCTTTTCAGCACTGTAGCCAGGCTGACAGTCAGAGCTCTATTGAGCCGAGTATTCCTTTAACTAGTAATGACTTCATGACTTTCTTTGCTAATAAAATTATAACTATTAGAGAAAAAAATTACTCATAACCATCCCAAAGACATATTGTTATCTTTGGCTGCTTTCATAAATGCTGGTATTTGGTTAGACTCTTTCTCTCCGATTGTTCTGTCTGAGTTATTTTTATTAGTTACTTCCTCCAAACCATCAACATGTCTATTAGACCCCATTCTTACCAGGTTGCTCAAGGAAGCCCTACCATTAATTAATGCTTCGATCTTAAATATGATCAATCTATCTTTATTAGTTGGCTATGTACCACAGGCTTTTAAGGTGGCAGTAATTAAACCATTACTTAAAAAGTCATCACTTGACCCAGCTATCTTAGCTAATTATAGACCAATCTCCAACCTTCCTTTTCTCTCAAATATTCTTGAAAGGGTAGTTGTAAAACAGCTAATTGATCATCTGCAGAGGAATGGTCTATTTGAAGAGTTTCAGTCAGGTTTTAGAATTCATCATAGTACAGAAACAGCATTAGTGAAGGTTACAAATGATCTTCTTATGGCCTCAGACAGTGGACTCATCTCTGTGCTTGTTCTGTTAGACCTCAGTGCTGCTTTTGATACTGTTGACCATAAAATTTTATTACAGAGATTAGCACATGCCATAGGTATTAAAGGCACTGCGCTGCGGTGGTTTGAATCATATTTATCTAATAGATTACAATTTGTTCATGTAAATGGGGAATCTTCTTCACAGACTAAGGTTAATTATGGAGTTCCACAAGGTTCTGTGCTAGGACCAATTTTATTCACTTTATACATGTTTCCCTTAGGCAGTATTATTAGACAACATTGCTTACATTTTCATTGTTACACAGATGATACCCAGCTTTATCTATCCATGAAGCCAAACACACACCAATTAGCTAAACTGCAGGATTGTCTTACAGACATAAAGACATGGATGACCTCTAATTTCCTGCTTTTAAACTCAGATAAAACTGAAGTTTCTTTTTTGCATTTGCGCAATATCTCTAAAATTAGAAATGTCTTGTCTCAGAGTGATGCTGAAAAACTAATTCATGCATTTATTTCCTCTAGGCTGGACTATTGTAATTCATTATTATCAGGTTGTCCTAAAAGTTCCCTGAAAAGCCTTCAGTTAATTCAAAATGCTGCAGCTAGAGTACTGACAGGGACTAGAAGGAGAGAGCATATCTCACCCATATTGGCCTCTCTTCATTGGCTTCCTGTTAATTCTAGAATAGAATTTAAAATTCTTCTTCTTACTTATAAGGTTTTGAATAATCAGGTCCCATCTTATCTTAGGGACCTCATAGTACCATATCACCCCAATAGAGCGCTTCGCTCTCAGACTGCAGGCTTACTTGTAGTTCCTAGGGTTTGTAAGAGTAGAATGGGAGGCAGAGCCTTCAGCTTTCAGGCTCCTCTCCTGTGGAACCAGCTCCCAGTTCAGATCAGGGAGACAGACACCCTCTCTACTTTTAAGATTCGGCTTAAAACTTTCCTTTTTGCTAAAGCTTATAGTTAGGGCTGGATCAGGTGACCCTGAACCATCCCTTAGTTATGCTGCTATAGACGTAGACTGCTGGGGGGTTCCCATGATGCACTGTTTCTTTCTCTTTTTGCTCTGTATGCACCACTCTGCATTTAATCATTAGTGATTGATCTCTGCTCCCCTCCACAGCATGTCTTTTTCCTGGTTCTCTCCCTCAGCCCCAACCAGTCCCAGCAGAAGACTGCCCCTCCCTGAGCCTGGTTCTGCTGGAGGTTTCTTCCTGTTAAAAGGGAGTTTTTCCTTCCCACTGTAGCCAAGTGCTTGCTCACAGGGGGTCGTTTTGACCGTTGGGGTTTTACATAATTATTGTATGGCCTTGCCTTATAATATAAAGCGCCTTGGGGCAACTGTTTGTTGTGATTTGGCGCTATATAAAAAAATTGATTGATTGATTGATTGACATTTCTGTTTTGTACAGATCAGTGGTTTCTGCCACTAGTCTTCCGTGTTTTGTCCTGACGTGTCAGTCCTGTTGGACAGTGCGAAGCTACGTCACAGAAGCGTCACAGAAGCGTTGCTTTAGCTCAGCTTTTGACGCGATGCTTCTGACGCCTCTAAAAAGCAACGTGTCTCCTTGAAAATAATGCTCTTTACACCGATTCTAGACGCCTCTGACGCTTCCGACGCGTGAAAGGCCCATTAATCTATGTTAATGAGCGTGAAATAGCGCTGATCAAAATAATGAGGATAAAATCTATATCGGATTCCTCATCGGGACGCAATGTCCTATTTTGATCAAGTCTGAAACCACGTGATTGTGCCCGATTTCTGATCATGTGATCAGATCGGGACATCCCTAATTAAGACTCGTGCTCAATTCTGACAAAACTAAAATGATGTGCTTTTCAAAATCAGGGAAGGAGATGATGTTTGTCAGATTGTTACACAAAAGGAGAATGTGAGTTTCAGTTTATAAATACTTGGGATTTTACTTGGCTGAAAATCTGTCTTTTAAATACCATATTGAGTGTCTTACAAAGAAACTCAGGGTTAAATTGGGTTTCTACTATAGAAACAAAAGTTGTTTCTCCTTTAAGGTGAGAAAAAAGACTGATTCAGGCAACTTTTGTATCAATACTTGACTAAGGTGACATTATATACATGCATGCAAATCTCTCTTTTCTGAAAATGCTGGATTCAGTGTATCATGTAGCTTTAAGATTTGTAACAATTTAGGTTTTCATACTCATCACTGTAGTCTTTATGACGGTGTTGGCTGGCCTTTGCACAATCGTAGATGGGAACACTGGTATTGTTTTCTTTATAAGGCCATCCTGTGTGATTTGCCTCCTTATTTATGTTCTCTCTTGGTTCCTAAAGTCAATATCAAAAGCTGTAGTCTCAGGCTCAATAGATTGACAATGTACACTATTCCTCGTACGCAGACTGTCTTTGGGGAAAGTGCATTCAAAGCATTTGCACCCTCATCCTGGTATAACTTAGTCATCTTAAATTGGACTATCTCCCAAGTATAGAAGATTTCAAAGCTAGGATCAAGGGCTTGTTGACGACTGCATGCACATGCCCTCTTACCAAACACAGCTGGTGATTATAATGTAATGATGTGATTTCCTAAATTGTTTTAACTGTTTTTATGTTTGTTTTGTTGTTATTTCAAGTGTTTAATTTATGTGGAACTACTGTGCTGCTCTCTTGGCCAGGACTCCCTTGCAAAAGAGATTCTGAATCTCAATGGGATTATTCCTGGTTAAATAAAAATAGCTTCTTCTGTGTTGTCTTGGTGGCTTTCCTCACTCTTCTTCTTCTTGCACAGTCACTGTTTTTGACAACATGCAGATTTACCATAGAGTGGCATACTGTTTGTATTTCTTTGTAATTGATGTGAATAAAGTCCGAGACATAGTCAGTGGCAGCTTTACCATCAGAGAGCCTCGTCCACAAGACCACAAAAGACTTCAAGCTGTCATTGATGTTAAAGGGGGCAACACACGGTATGAAGAACAGGGGTATGTAAACTTTTAATCAGGGTCATTTGGGTTGTTACTGTTGTCATTATGATTTAAAAAGAGTCAACAGATCTGTCTGATAATAAATGGCTTCACCCAACCACAAATCATGAGTGAAAAAATTTTTTTGTGTCATCATTTATATTCCCTGAAAAATGGCCAAAAAACATCTGCCAGGGTATGTAAAGTTTTGAGCACAACTCTGTGTGTGTGTGTGTGTGTGTGTGTGTGTGTGTATATGTATATATATGTATGTATATATATGTATGTATATATA
>NW_022986582.1:0-26380 GCF_902500255.1 Thalassophryne amazonica
ACACACACACACCTATATACACACACACACACACACATATATATACACACACACACACACAACAAAAATATAAACGCAACACTTTTGGTTTTGCTCCCATTTTGTATGAGATGAACTCAAAGATCTAAAACTTTTTCCACATACACAATATCACCATTTCCCTCAAACATTGTTCACAAACCAGTCTAAATCTGTAATAGTGAGCACTTCTCCTTTGCTGAGATAATCCATCCCACCTCACAGGTGTGCCATATCAAGATGCTGATTAGACACCACGATTAGTGCACAGGTGTGCCTTAGACTGTCCACAATAAAAGGCCACTCTGAAAGGTGCAGTTTTGTTTTATTGGGGGGGGGGGGGAGAGAATACCAGTCAGTATCTGGTGTGACCACCATTTGCCTCATGCAGTGCAACACATTTCCTTCGCATAGAGTTGATCAGGTTGTCAATTGTGGCCTGTGGAATGTTGGTCCACTCCTCTTCAATGGCTGTGCGAAGTTGCTGGATGTTGGCAGGAACTGGTACACGCTGTCGTATACGCCGATCCAGAGCATCCCAAACATGCTCAATGGGTGACATGTCCTGTGAGTATGCCGGCCATGCAAGAACTGGGACATTTTCAGCTTCCAAGAATTGCGCACAGATCCTTGCAACATGGGGCCGTGCATTATCCTGCTGCAACATGAGGTGATGTTCATGGATGTAAGGCACAACAATGGGCCTCAGGATCTCGTCACGGTATCTCTGTGCATTCAAAATGCCATCAATAAAATGCACCTGTGTTCTTCGTCCATAACAGACGCCTGCCCATACCATAACCCCACCGCCACCATGGGCCACTCGATCCACAACATTGATATCAGTAAACTGCTCACCCACACGACGCCACACACGCTGTCTGCCATCTGCCCTGAACAGTGTGAACCAGGATTCATCCGTGAAGAGAACACCTCTCCAACGTGCCAAACACCAGCGAATGTGAGCATTTGCCCACTCAAGTCGGGTACGATGACAAACTGTTGTCAGGTCGAGACCCCGATGAGGACGACGAGCATGCAGATGAGCTTCCTTGAGACGGTTTCTGACAGTTTGTGCAGAAATTCTTTGGTTATGCAAACCGATTGTTTCAGCAGCTGTCCGAGTGGCTGGTCTCAGACGATCTTGGAGGTGAACATGCTGGATGTAGAGGTCCTGGGCTGGTGTGGTTACACGTGGTCTGCAGTTGTGAGGCTGGTTGGATGTTCCTCCAAATTCTCTGAAACGTCTTTGGAGACGGCTTATGGTAGAGAAATGAACATTCAATACACGAGCAACAGCTCTGGTTGACATTCCTGCTGTCAGCATGCCAATTGCACGTTCCCTCAAATCTTGCGACATCTGTGGCATTGTGCTGTGTGATAAAACTGCATCTTTCAGAGTGGCCTTTTATTGTGGGCAGTCTAAGGCACACCTGTGCATTAATCATGGTGTCTAATCAGCATCTTGATATGGCACACCTGTGAGGTGGGATGGATTATCTCAGCAAAGGAGAAGTGCTCACTATCACAGATTTAGACTGGTTTGTGAACAATATTTGAGGGAAATGGTGATATTGTGTATGTGGAAAAAGTTTTAGATCTTTGAGTTCATCTCATACGAAATGGGAGCAAAACCAAAAGTGTTGCATTTATATTTTTGTTGAGTGTGTGTGTATGTATATATATATATATATATATATATATATATATATATACACACACACACATATATACATACACACACATATACATATATCTTAGTTTTCACAGTTATATACAACACTTATCGGCATTTTTAAACAGGCTGTTTGACTTATTGCTGCAGGTGCAAAAAAAAAAAAACCCTTCTCACAACTGCAGAACTGCTCCTTTTACTGCATCAAAATGAACAGTTTTCATTTAGAAACGAGTATTCATAACACGACATCACACTTGTGTAAACTTTGGAATTAATCTGTGCCTCCGTTCTTAACGTTAACACATATATTCCATTGAAGCGCATACTGGGACGCTTCTAGTAACAATGTCACCTGTCGGAAACACTCGAGTACTCACGAGTACTTTGTTTTCAGAAGTCTCCATATCTGTTTGCTGCGATTGACGTATACTCTGAAAACGGTCAGGCAAGTGCCCAAAGTAATCCCAGTGGATCATCGGATGGTCATTAACAGCCTAAATCTATATTATGATTTCAGTGCGACATGTCCTTTAAAATTGTTAGTCTATTTATAACCATAGAGAGGGCAAATATTTGTTGAGTTAAATGTACAGCTATTGATTGTAAAATACATTTACAAAAGATACTTCCAAATCCATCTGGCTTTCTGTAAGTAAGAGATCACAGAAAGAAATGTTCAGTAAACCCAAGAACTTCCTTATTAAAAATATTTTAATCTGCATTTTTCATTTTAATTAATTAATTCATTCTTTACTAAACCTAGAACCTCGTACTTTGTGATTAGTTTAGGGATTAGATTACGCCAGATGCTCTTCCTGACAAATTTCCCTTTCTACAGGTGGAAACATGTTCACAGCGCCAAAGTATAGCCAGGACCTCTGAGACCTGACGAGTTAAAACTCAGAGTGACATGGCTGCGACCAAGAAATGTTGTGGCTGGCGTGCCTGGCTGGCTTTTGTGTGTCTTCTGTTTCTGTCTTTTGGTTTTCCTCCCAGGTGGTGCGCATTTGGGACTGAGTGGCTGTGTAGCTGAGTTTATCAGGACCTCACCCTGATCACCTGAGGCTGATCACGTGCAGCTCGTCAGGACTCACAGCTGTGGTGCATCTACACGGATTGGAACATGGTGGCATTTAAGTCTGGAGTGCACAGTGTGTGTTTGCCAGAGACTCGACCTTGTGACCAGACGGGTGAGATCGTCGTCTCTAGAGCCATCTCCCATCAGTGGATGCAGAGAACGTCCAGGTTTGATGCATGGTCTGTGAAAGAGGAGGGGGTGAGGTCTCATGCTCGTCAGCACACTTCCTGAGGTACGTTTGGTTTTGTGACTAACATTTATACAGTCAGTAAATGTGGTGTCCCTCACACCTTATTATATTGAGCTGTATGTTAGTCGTTTAAATCAGCTTCCACTGCAGTGGAGTTTTGTGAACGGGGTGTTCTATGCCTGCAGGGTGGGAAGCTGATTTGCAATTAAGCCAGGAAGTGTTTGGTGTTTGTACACCTTTGAGTGGTCTCTCTGTGTGTTGAGTGTGGACTCACATATTGATTTCTTCTTTCACAGACTCGGTTTGTCGCGGCCACCTGGGGGGTGTCGGCGGGGTCCTTGGGTCCGAACAGTTTTCTGGCTCCGGACCGTTAGCGCTGCTGGGAGCGCACCGCAATCCACCACGCCAGACCGCGCACTCTTTTGTTGTTTTCGTATCACTTCACTGTTATGTTTATTAAACTCTGTTATCCTTTGTACCGTGCTCTGCTTATTTCATACTGGGTCCTTCAAACGCTGGTCGGTTCTCCGGGCTGCGTCCGACACATAAGAAATTCCTAATTAAGTTAAATCATTTCAATCACAGACGTGCTGCTCACAAGGCTGGCAGAGATAGGATGGGCTCAAGATATGCAACACATGACGAAAAAAGGACAATGCCAGAGTGATTGTAAATACTCAAAACCTGAGGAAAATTTAGTCTATGAAATCTTCCCTATTCGCAATCAAGCCCCCCAAAAAATTGCTCACAGGAGATGAATAAAGCTGTGTAGTGCCAATGTTGGTCATAACATTAGCACTGCATCATCGCAGAGGGTGATCCCGTATGGCTAAAGATGTGCAAAGCATTGCAAGAAATCATACCTACAATCTCGGCACTTCACAATCTGCTGAGATTATAGTTACTTGCTACTCACTGTGAAGAGGCCAACACAACAAGGGGACTGGCCTGTGAAAATCATGGACAATTAATGATGTTTTTCAACTGTTCCCAGTTTTTCAGGGTCACCACAGCAGATCCATTACAGATCCACATTGGAATTTGGCACAGGTTTAATGCTAGATGCCCTTCCTACCGCAATACCAGTTGTACTTGGAGAAACGTACACAGCCCCTGGTCTTCCCAAGCATTCCCCCAGCCACATACAAATCAGGACATACTCTGCTTCACTTCTGAGGTCTGACAAGATCAGGTGTTCACAGAGCGGCAAGGCTGTTGCAGACAGTAATGTATCTCTTAATAAATATCACAATAATACAACACCTGCCAGTATACTTTGAGACTGTAGCCTAAACAAAGTGAAGGAGATGAACGAGTAGGGAGGGTGTGACATCTCTGCCAGGCCATCCATTTGTCACTCATGCTCTGGTACGTGATATTCAGAGACCCCTGCACAATTTGCTTGATCTATTTTAAAGATCAACTATTGTGAGTCACGGTTACACTTTACTGGTGATGTGGAATAGAAAAACCACTATCAGACCATCACTGTGGCGCAACAGGGAACACAAGAGTATTTGCATTTAGAGAACCAACTTGTCATCTTAACAGCTGCAGTGTCACATTTCAGTGTTTGAAATCTTTAGGCTGCATGACATCGACGAAAGCACTAAGATGCCAAAGTGATGTTTACACTGCACATTTAATTAGAAAGTGTCTCTCGTATTTCATGTACATTATATTGTAAATACAACTTGTTCATCTCACAAAGAAAGTCAACGTGAACTCTGTAAGACCATAAAACTCCAAGGGATAACAAGCATAAACATCACTCAGTTACATTGTTCTCACACATTACCGCCTTCAACATACAGGACCTGCTCTTCATTACACCGTATTCCTAAAACACTTGAAGATCTTTGTGATAAGTCACTCACCTTGATTCATTTCCGTCTTCTGTCAGACATTAGTACAAGTGGTTGGCAAAAGCAAAAGTACCAGGACATGTGCCAGGCTTGAACAGCTGACAATACCCCAGACCAAACAAGCTTATGCAATGGCTGGCAATGTTACCAGGATGTTCCTGCAGGGAGCTCCTCACTCCTCCAAATTCTTTACACACTGAAATCTGTTCAAGTGTGGGCTTAGGCATTTCTCAAACATGCAGGTTACCATTTAGAATTGCTGACAACTAACAGAACAATGATCAATTTCATGGGATAGTTGATTCTTTTCATTGTATAAAGACTTTTTTAAACCTCTCTCAATCAATTCAGTCACTTGAGAAATTGCCGAGAGATTAAACTATACTGATAGCAATGACTAGCTGCAACCATACTAGTTAGTACAACCCCAAGTCCAGTGAATTTATTGTCATTATACACAGCAAACAGTCTGCATAGTACAACGAGATTAGGAAGTTGGAACATTGTGTAAATTGTAAATAAAAACAGAATACAATGATTTGCAAATCCTCTTCAACCAATATTCAATTGAATACACCACAAAGACAAGATATTTAATGTTCAAACTGATAGCCTTTTTTGTTTTGTGCAAATATTTGCTCATTTTGAAATGGATGCCTGCAACACGTTTCAAAAAAGCTGGGGCAGTGGCAACAAAAGACTGAGAAAGTTGATGAATGCTCAAAGAACACCTATTTGGAATATTCTACAGGTGAGCAGGTTAATTGGAAAGAGGTGAGTGTCATGATTGGGTATAAAAGGAGCATCCCCAAAAGGCTCAGCCATTCACAAGCAACGATAGTGCAAGCATCACCACTTTGTGAACAACTGCGTAAAAAAAAATAGTCCAACAGTTTAAGAACAATATTTTTCAATGTTCAATTGCAAGGAATTTAGGGATTCCATCATCTACAGTCCATAATAAAATCAGACGATTCAGAGAATCTGGAGAACTTTCTACACGTAAGCGGCAAGGCTGAAAACCAACACTGAATGCCCATGACCTTTGATCCCTCAGGCGGCACTGCTTTAAAAACTGACATCACTGTGTAACAGATCTTACCGCGTGGGCTCAGGAACACTTCAGAAATCCACTGTCAGTTAACACAGTTCGTCGCTACATCTACAAGTGCAAGTTAAAACTCTACCATGCAAAGCAAAAGCCATACATTCAACAACATCCAGAAATGCCGCCGCCTTCTCTGGGTCCGAGCTCATTTGAAATGGACAGACGCCAAGTGGAAAAGTGTGTTGTGGTCTGATGATGCCACATTTAAAAGTGTTTCTGGAAATCGAGGGCATCGTGTTCGGACAAAAGAGGAAAAAGACCATCCAGATTGATAGTAGCGCAAAGTTCAAAAGCCAGCATCTGTGATGGTATGGGGGTGTGTTAGTGCCCATGGCATGGGCAACATACACATCTGTGATGGCACCATCAATGCTGAAAGGTACATCCAGATTTTGGAGCAATACATGCTGCCATCCAAGCAAAGTCATTTAAAGGGACGTCCCTGCTTATTTCAGCAAGACAATGCCAAACCACATTCTGCACGTGTTGCAACAGTGTGGCTTCGTTGCAAAAAATTGCGGGTACTAGACTGGCCTGCCTGCAGTCCAGACCTGTCGCCCATCGAAAATGTGTGGCGCATTATGAAGTGCAAAATACGACAACGGAGACCCTGGACTGTTGAACAACTGAAGCCATACATCAAACAAGTGTCCTCAGTTCCCAAATGCTGTTAGAAGGAAAGGTGATGTAACACAGTAGTAAACATACCACTGTCCCAGCTTTTTTGAAACATGTTGCAGGCATCCATTTCAAAATGAGCAAATATTTTCACAAAAACAATAAAGTTGATCAGTTTGAACATTAAATATCTTGTCTTTGTGGTGTATTCAATTGAATATCAGTTGAAGAGGATTTGCAAATCATTGTATTCTGTTTTTATTTACATTTTAAACAACGTCCCAACTTCACTGGAATTGGGATTGGATGATGGTAATTCCCCAAAAAATATAAGCAGGTGCACATCAGACTGCAGATCCCGTGTCTGAGCACAATTTGAAAAAATAAATGGCCAGGCATTTAATCATGGAAATACGGTACCCCACTTTCCTTAGATCGGTGAATTGTCTGTGCTGAACATTATTTTCATACCTCTGTTACTGGGCACGTCCGCATTGCTTTGAACTGCGGTCGGGCAGGATGTTTTGTCCGATGTCAACGAAAATCCGTTACACAAAATCCGTTATATACACTGTTTATTACATGGAAAACCATAGAAAGCACTGAGACTTTTGTTTTTGTCCGGTGAGCGTTAATATCCGGTCTGGCTTCCACTAATAACCGATACAACTGGTGAACATCTCAAGAGAAATATTGTAGGGATGTACGCTGGTTCTCTGTATTTGCTCTAAATACCTCTTCAGGCATTCAGGATTGTGCACTTTTGCTATAGCGGACAAATTAGCTTGGCTGTCCACAGACAATCCAGCATTGTCCATGCTGTGGTGTACACAGACCTTGCTGTCCAATATGGCTGCATACACAAAACCACGTGCTGCGTGTGATGCTAGTGCATATTGTCTAGAAAGCCCCTCAATCAATCATGAATAATATTCTATTTACATTTTAATGGCATCTGCAGGAGATCATGCATGTGTGCATACACGAGCTTCTGACGAGAGGAAGTAAGCTTTGAGTTAGCGGAAGTTAGCTTGCATGCTGCTGTCCGCAAAATGTCTTGTAAATCACTCCAGAGGTGTTATCAGGTTCCAAAAAACAGCATTTTCAGTTTTAGAAGTGTTTCTTTCTTGCTAGCTTTTACATATATGACAAAGAGGTTATATGTGCACACAAACAAAACAGAGTATGCAGCTAGCTAGACCAGCCACTGATGTCACGGTGCAACTATACTCTAATTGTCTGTCACCCCCACCCCTTTAAAAAAAAAAAAAAGAAATAGAATGAAACAGAATGTGAGTTTTTAACCTAAGTGTTTAATTCTTGCTAGCTTTTACATATATGACAAATAGGTTATATTTTTTTTTTCTTTAATATTTATTTCATTCATTTAAAAGAAAAACAGAAAAGCAAAAAACAAAAGCACCACAATACCAGAATGAAAAGGAGCAGAAAGAAGAACAAGTCTTATGATTTCTGCCCCTTTTAACAATACAATCTTTCAATATACAGCATCATAGTCAACATTATTTAACAGATTGCATTTCTTTAACTTGTCACATACCACTGACCCATTTCATAATTATGACCATTAATTAATAGATTACATCACTGACAGGTTACATTTAAACTTAAGACACTCCAAACATTATTAACAGTTTACTTTTTTTTTTTTTTTTTTTTGACTTTCTTGCAGCCCACTGACTTACTTCATAGTTTCATACTTACTTAATACATCTAATTTAATATGTTTTTTAAATAATTTAAGCGACCTTAATTCTTTAATTTCTTTATTAAGATTGTTCCATAATTTGACACCATTTACTGCAATACTCCTTTCCTTTACTTTGGTTCTAAATCTTGGTTTTTTAAAGACTTCTATTCCTTTCAATTTATAACTACTTACTCTTTTTTCAAACATATTTTGAATGTTTGTTGGTAAAGTATTTTTATTAACTTGGTACATCGTTTGTAATATTTTCAAATCAACTAAATCATGAAATTTAAGTACCCTATACTTAATAAACAATGGATTAGATGAATCTCTAAAACCACTGTTACTAATCACTTTTAAAGCTCTTTTCTGCAAAATAAATAAAGGTTGTATATAGGTTGTATATGTTGATCCCCAGATTTCTACACAGTAAGTTAAATATGGGACAATCAATGAATTGTACAATGTTAATTATTCACACACACACACACACACACACACGAAACAGTTTTCAGCTAGCTAAACTGGCCACTGATGTCACGGTGCCGTTCTACTATGATTGGCTGTCACCCCCGCCCCTAAAATAAACAAAAAACAAAACCAAAATGGAACAGAATGAAACATGTGACTTTTTAACCTCTTAAAATAGGTCAAGTGTTTGAACTTGTCCAAGGTCTGTGTCCCAAAAATCAGGGCTGTACAGTGCGAGCGTTTTGCTCGCATACTGCGCCTAAAATTTGATTGTGTGAGGAAAAAAAATAAAACGGGCACACGTGTGCGAGAATGTATTTCAACCCTTTCATTCGCATTTTGCTCCTAAAATAAATACAGTGGTCCCTCGCTATAACGCGGTTCACCTTTCGCGGCCTCGCTGTTTCGCGGATTTTTTAGTCCAATTTTGTATGCTTTTTTTTTTTTTTTTAACAGTGCATTGTGTTCCTTGGCCTCATCAAGCAGCCGGTCGCGACACCGCGAAGGGAGAGCACGCGCATTGTGTGATGCGTGTCTGTTTATAAGAATCTTATCGCCCAGAAGAAAAAAGAGCGCCAACAACTACCCATAACTGTGTTCTACACCCGGAAAAAGACACCTGCAGCAAGGTGTGAGTCAGTGGAAAAAGACGTGACAGCGCAGCGGCGCCAGGACGAAGAGGCGCGATCAGAGGAACTGTGAAATACTGGTCAGTCACTATTAATAATTTCTTATGTGTCCAACCTCGTACGTTGATCGTTAAAATTAAATTCGTTAGTTCTAAAAGCCATCATAATTATTTATAGGAAAACGTTCTATTTTTATTTCTCAAACAAATGTTTGGGCCTGAAAACAGTTTAGTCTTATTTTGATGTGGCTGAATGATGAGTGATGCGGCTGAATTCAAGACCCCGGTCCAGGCCTTCAGAATCTTCAACCATGACGTATGGCCAGATGACCACAGCAGCCTTCTGACTTTCAGTGAAGAGGATGTGACATACCTGATGAGCCATTTCAGAGAGCATCTTGAGCAGTAAGAATGCATTTTATACTGCTTTGCCATATGAGGTGAACAATGATGTTTGGGTATTTGGTAATTTCCTTTTTTTTTAAAATGTCTACAGATCAGGGTGTGATCTGGCAGCGGTTCAGGATGAGTGGCAGGGACTGAAGATCTTGGTCAATGAAAACTTCAGGGACAAGACCTACAGTGGTCTGTGGGAGACCATGCTGACCAAAGAGCCATACAGGGAGGACTACAAGGTAAGCAAACACTGCTCGTTAGTAAGGTGCAGTGCCCTCCTTATATTGGTGATTATAGTTTTAAAAAGAACGGTCTATCTTGATCCCGTAGAACATACTGGAGTTGGAGCAGCTGATGCTGGTGCTGCCCATTTCTGCTGCCAGTGTGAGAGAGGTTTCTCTGCTCAGAATCGGATTAAGAGCACCAAAAGAAGCAGCCTAGCGGTCTCCACCACTGAAGACCTCATGAGGATCACCCTGGAGGGGCCAGCTTTAGAGGACTTTGATCCACATCCTGCTGTGGACCGTTGGTTGAATGTAGCTAAGCGTAGCAGGCGACCTAAGTATAAAACGTGGGACCGGGATGTTATGTGTGTGTGAGGGTTTAAAATAATACAAGAAATACACAGCAAAAAGTAATGAAATGGACCAAAGCAATGATGTAAATAATGATAGAAAAGAAAGTAAAAAATGAAATAAATACAACAATAGAATCACATAAAATGTGCATGTGTGTGTGGAAAAGGTACTCTCTGTACAGTATGTGTCTTTGCGTTAATAATAAAATTGTATCAAGAAATTTCACAGTGCTCCTAAATTTTTATCTGTGCCCCTAAATTTTTTCATTTAGGAGCACCTGTGCTCCTAGTGAAAAAGCTAAGCGTACAGCCCTGCCAAAAATGTTCCCTGTGAATTTGAAGACTCTGGCAGTACATGTCAGCACAATGGATTAATGGTTAGCACTGTTGCCTCACAGCAAGAAGGTCATGGGATTGAATTCCCACCTGTGGCTTTTCTGTGTGGAGTTTGCATGTTCATCCTGTGTTTGTGTGAGTTCTCTCCGAGGGCCCCGGCTTCTCCCACTTCCAAAGATATGCAAGTTAGGTGGATTGGAAATTTTAAATTGACCTTAAGTGTGCGTGTAGGTGTGAATGTGGTTGTCTGTCTATATGTGGCCCTGCGACACACTGGCCTCCTGTCCAGGGTGTACCGCGCCTAACACCCTGTGCCTGCTGGGATAAGCTCCAGCTGCCTTAACTGGAGTAAGTGGTTATAGATGAGTGAGTGAGTGATGAGTAGCAGTAATAGGACTGGATTTATGTTGAACACCGACAGACGGAAGGACGCAAAGTCTTCGCAATACCCAATAGCCATATTTGATGACCTCGGGTAAAAATGATAAAATCAAGAAGTGATTACCAGATCCACTAAAGTTCAAGCTTAAGAAATGTTAGAAAAGTTTGTTTTCTTCTTGTGAAGACAGAAAACATTTTCAGAGCACTGGGGGAAAACAGAAACAGGCATAAAATATAGGGTTAAGAAAATGAGTATGCACTGAGTGAACAGAAATAAACTACTGAAATCTAATGTACAACAAAAAAGCATTAAACTGAATACTTTGTAAAGTAAATATAAATCCAAAGCTCCTGGCTGTTGTCATACACAATATCTGTATTATAAATACCCAAGTTTTTTCAATTTCAATTTATTTTAATTTATATAGCGCCAAATCACAACAAAGTTGCCTCAAGGGGCTTCACACAAGTGAGGTCTAACCTTACCAATGCACCAAGTGGCCTCTGTGTGTGTGTGTGTGTGTGTGTGTGTGTGTGTGTGTGTGTGTGTGTGTGTGTGTGTGTGTGTGTGTGTGTGTGTGTGTGTGTGTGTGTGTGTGTGTGTGTGTGTGTGTGTGTGTGTGTGTGTGTGTGTGTGTATGGCTCTGATCACACAGAAACTGGGGACAGATGACAATTACCATTTGGTATGTTTATGCATTTTGGGTTAAGGATGTACACTGCGAAAACAAAGTTGATAGGACTAATATTTTTGGAGAAATTAGCGATATTAGCTAACAACAGTGAACAATGGACATTGTGCTGCAATGCACCATGTGAATTTGGGGTTTAGGGGCTTTAAATTATATTGTGGTTCATATTAGTTCAACAGTGTTGTTAGTGTTACTGATTTATTGTGTTTTTGTAGTTCAATTGGTGTAGTCAGTTTACTTAAAGGCCATGTTGCCATTACCATGAGTGAGAAGTGTAGCATGTTTGATGTCTCTGTTAGTGGGTGTGCAAAAATAAAAGCACCTGCTTGCAGACAGACACAGGAAAACACAAAAAGCTCTTGGTCAGTTTCTGTTCTTCTGGCATTAAGGGAAAATTTGTTTCCTGTCATCACTGGTTGGTCAGTACGAAAAAAAAAAAAAAACAAGTTACTGCAACGTGTGTTGGTTTTTACAAATAAATCTGTATTTGTAAATGTATTTTTTTTCATGTGTAAAAAAAAGAGGCAATTTGAAAACTGAAAATTCTGTTAAGTGATTCAGCACTTTTAACGAATGTGTGGCAATTGGAATTCACACTGCCATCTACTGGATGGCAGTGTCCGTGGCAGTGTGAATTTTCCCATAATGCTTTCTGGCATGTGTGTCTGTAAAATGCTAAAACTTTCCAAATTAGTGCATTACTTAAAAACTAAAACATATAGCTGATATTTGCTACCTATAGCTGTTCATTTCAATAACTTGTCTGGAATTACTTTAAAATTTTAACCATAAGTCAAAACTGTCTTGCTGTGCATGACTCCTGTGATACGTCTGCAAGTCTGTATGGCTATGAAAATACATGTTTGTTTTTTTTTTTGTTCTGTTTTGTTTTTGCTGCCCTTCCTTTCTCTCATCACCAGGTCTCTTTTGCTAAGAAAAGGCTGATCTGAGACAGAAGTGCTGCCTCATTGTTGTGTCAATACTAAAAGTTATAGGTTTAGCTTTAGCTGTAACTTCCACTAAATTTTTTAGGGGTTTAGAGGTCTAGCTTAATAAAAAATTACTTTTCATTTAGCGGATTAACGGTTATCAAAGCTAACTTTTTGGTTAGCTTTCCCCACCACTGACACACACACACACACACACACACACACACACACACACACACACACACACACACACACACACACACACACACACACACACACACACACACACACACACACACACACACACACACACACACACACACACACACACACACACACACACACACACACACACACACAAAAGATTTGGCACATTTTACTTTCTGATACACAGAAGGTGTTAGCCATGAAAATGCACAAACACAGCAGCTGGCCAAGCTGACACCAGAGGAGTGTAAATAGACTCTGTTGCTTTCCTGGGTGAGGTGGGAATGCGAGAAGTCTCAGGCTTAAGACTGGCTATGTGAATACAGCAGGAGTGGAAAGGAGGAGAGGAGAGGGAGCTCCTGTCAAGCAGTCAATACAGAGCCCACACAGAATAGACAAATGGTAAATAAACCAGCTGCCATCATGACGTATGTGTCAGCTCAGTGTGTTCTCTTAGAAGCACCAGCTAATTTGGGACTGAGGTGGGACATATTATTTCCAGATGGTCAACAGCAGAGGACAGCTCTGAATGTCTGTTAGCATTTAAAAAGTGCCCGGCAAGATCTAATATACTTGTGATCTTAAAGCAAACTGGAACCAATTCCAGAATTTCTCAATGAATGAGCACTTTAAAATGAAAATGTTTTGGCAGGAATGTGATTCAGTGACAGAGAAACTCAAGGAAAGTAAACTCTTAGGCTGGGGGTTAGGGCCCGAGGCTGATCTCGTAAGCTAAAGGTTTCTAGATGCTCTGAAATGCATTTTAAAGCATTAAATTGAAGAAATTTCAAGAGATTTTTGTGAAATTCAGCAGTCTATGTATTTTTACTAGATTGTCATGTCGTGACAAACTAGTAAATAATATATGTACATCTGTCCCCAGCAGTAGGCCCATTATGTGCACAGAAGTAAAAGTATCCAGGTTGTACTTAAGATTCTTCAATGTTCAATTGCACTAATAGAAAAACAGAAATTGACAAATTATTACTGTATACAAAGCATGATTTAGCAACAGGGATAGGTATTGATAAGATTTTATCATATCGATGCCATAATTGATTCCGTTTATCCATCCAATTCTTTATCGATTCCCTTATCAATACCTTTTGTGAATGTTCTGTGTACTAGAAGTAGGCTTTACAGGTTTTCTGTGTCAACATTTTATTGAGTCTTAAAGTAAATAAATATGAAATTGGTCTCTGGATCCTTGATCTCTGGACATAAATAAAAACTGTACATGGTCACTGGATCTTATAGATCTCTGGACATAAATAGAAATAAAATCTGTACATGGTCATGGGATCCTTGATCTCTGGACATAAATAGAAGTAAATAGAATCTGTACATGGTCACTAGATCCTTGATCTAGTGACACAAATAGAAGTAAATCAAATTTGTACATGGTCACTGGATCCTTGATCTCTGGACATAAACAAAATCTGTACATTGTCACTGGATCCTATAGATCTCTGGACAAAAACAAAAATCTGTACATTGTCACTGGTTCCTATAGATCTCTGGACATAAACAGAAATAAAACCTGTACATGATCACGGGATCCTTGATCTCTGCATATAAACAGAAATAAAAAAAAAATCTGTAGTTTTTGTCAAAAGCATTTCCTTTCAGGTATAAATGAAACATGTCAAGAACAATGTTTCATAAAGAACGGAGGACGTCTCATTTTGGCAGAAAAAAAATGGTTTTGGTTGGTTGTAGTTTGTATTAGCTCCACCAAACAGAGGATATCTTCATCATCATCATCATTATCATTATTATTATTATTATTATTTCCTTTACCTGATGACAACTTCAGTTTACGCACTGGTGAAGCGAGTCCAGCTCACGCCAGAGAACCATTTTGTAAAACTCCAGTGTGGAAAAGAGAATTCCAGTTAGTGACTTTAAACAGCACAAAGGTCACTCATGACTGACATGTTTAAATGGCTCTGAGGGGGTGTTAATGAATTGCGGACTTGTTGCTTCTGAAAAGCAGCGAAGCAGAGAACCAGCGTGTCGCAGCGCTGCTTAGCTGCTTCAAGCAGACCCACTGCTTCTGCAGTCAATCAGGGGGCATCTTCACCAGATGCCCGAAACACCTCAACTGGCTCCTTTCAATGAGAAGAAGCAGCCACTCTACGCAAAGTCCCTCCCAGATAGTCAAGCTTCTCACCCTGTCCAGGAGTGTAAGCCCAGATACTCAAAGGAACCTTATTTCTGCCGCTTGTATCTCCATCCTTATCCGGTTGTTAAGTGTGACATCATGCATCATGTGATTTTCAACTTCCGGCTCCAAAAAAAAAAAAAAAAAGAAGGCACGCTGTCATTAACACTGTGAACTGCACTGAGATGATCTAATCAGGCTGCACTTACACCGATGCACACGGACAACAGCATTAACATCGCAACATAAAACTCTTTGTATATTGTGCCTAAAACTTTCCTGGATATAGTAACTGGGTTTTTAGACGTTGTTACTGTGTTTGTTTTATGTAAAAATGTCAGACGCTCAGGAAGTTTCTCTGTTATTTTCAATGGCAGTTGCTGCGAGCTGCGATCGCTTCCTGTTCATGTCGTTTGGGGAGAAAGTTTGCACTTTAACGTCCTGTTTATTTTAATAAATAATTTTTTATTAACAAACAGACATGTATATTTTTACCTGTGCATAATAAAATATGTAAAGTAAAAGAAAAAAAGTTTTATTAAGTGTTCTGACCATAGAACCAGACGAATGCGGTTAACAGAGGTGGAGGCGGAGAAGGGAGGGAGGGAGGTTTGCACACAATGTAAATACAAACTAAACTTAAACTGTAAATCCTTAAAAGGATCAAACAGACCTAACTTTAATTGTAAACTTGGATGTCTTTGGACCCGGAAACAGATTTATCACGTGATGCGTTACGTCAGCGCTTAACAACCGGATTCCTTCGGTCATTGCTCAAAGTTCACAACCATAGTTGAGGATAGGATCCTCTTCCTGTGTTATTTTCATATCAACTGGGCACCCCAAATATGTGAACTGCTTTCAAGTGCATTTCTTCAGCTCAGTACATAAATCAAATTATGAACAACGATAGTGTTTCATACATACATAACATTTTAGCAAAACGTGTTCACTTACCATTTCACAATACTCAAAGACCAGCAGGAATGGAATAGCTTCAACACACTGACCAAGACACTGGAGGATGTTTGGGTGCTGAAGTACTCTGGAAAAAATTAAAAAATGACATGAAGCTTAAGACAGGATAAGCAGAGTATGTGAACTAGGGATGTCCCGATTAAGTTTTTTTATAGCGCCCAATTCCGATCAGAGTCATTCAATTTTTATTATGTGTCCCAATCTAACAATTGCATTTTCCTACATATTGCAATTGCAGAGAGCAAATTGCAAGCATATTAAGACACTTTAACATCTCCGCCATAAAAAATGAAGTCCCTCTGACTGCTCCCTTGTTTGCACTCGCCGTCGCCAAAGCAGGTCCAAGGTGGATCTGCATGTTGAATTGCCAGAGGTTTTACACCGGATGGTCTTCCTGATGCAACGCCACATTACATGGAGAAATGTGGCAGGGTGGAGTTTGAACCCAGAACCTTCTGCACTAAAACTGCCACCCTTGTGCGAACACCTCCATGCATTAAGGAAAAAACACATTAAATGTAACCTGTTCCTAAATGGTTTTATTTATTCATAAAAATTAAGTTAACAGATATTTAATATGGCTCGTCACTTCCACAAATCACTGTGTTACAGCAGTAAAAGTTGGACACCAGGTTTAATATTAATTGAACTGTTTTAGCTGTTAAAAATAGTCATAGTTATTACAGTGCATCCGGAAAGGATTCATAGTGCTTCAATTTTGTCACAGCCCTTTTCCAAAATGGAAAGAAAAAAAAAAAATCCTCAAAATTTTACACACAATACCCCATAATGGCAACGTGAAAAGTTAAAGATTTTGCAAACTTGCATAAAAAAACCTAAGAAATCATATGCACATAAGTATTCACATTCTTTGCCATGAAACTCAAAACTGAGGTGAGGTGCTTCCTCCTTCCACTGATCATCCTTGAACTGTTTCTGCAGCTTAATTGGTGTCCACCTGGGTTAAAATCAGTTGACTGGACATGATTTGGAAAGGCACAAACCTGTCTACATATAAGGGTCCCACAGTTGACAGTGCATGTTAAAGCACAAACCAAACATGAAGTCAAAGGAATCCTGACCTCTGGTATAGGATTGTTTTGAGGCACAAACTTGGGAAAGGGTACAGAAACATTTCTGCTGCTTTGAAGGTCCCAATGAGCACAGTGTTCTCCATCATCTGTAAATGGAAGAAGTTCAGATCCACCAGGACTCTTCCTAGAACTGGTCATCTGTCTAAACTGAGCAATTGGGGAAGAAGAGCTTTAATCAGGGAGGTGACCAAGAACCAATGGTCACTCTGAAGGAGCTCCAGCATTCCTCTGTAGAAAGAGAACCTGTGGAGAACCTTCCAGAAGGGCAACAATCTCTGGCACTCTATCATACAGGCCTGATTGGTGGATTGCTGCAGACAGAAGCCACTTTTTAGTAAAAGGCACATGGCAGCCCGCCTGGAGTTTGAACAAAATGCACCTGAAGGACTCTCAAACCATGAGAAACAAAATTTTCTGGTCTGTTGAGACAAAGACTGTACTGCACCATCCCTACAGTGAAGCATGGTGGTGGCAGCATCATGCTGTGGGGATGTTTTCAACAGCAGGAACTGGGAGACTAGTGAGGATTGAGGGAAAGATGAATGTATCAATGTACATCCTGGATGTAAACCTGCTCCAGAGTGCTCTTGACCTCAGACGGGGTGACAGTTCATCTTTCAGCAGGATTTTATTAAAAAGAAGACCTGAAAGTTCAGCTACAATTTGCCAGACTGTACATCTGAGATGCAAGCCTAGATTTAATGTTTTGGTGAAAGAAAACCCTCCTCTGTACCACTTCATCATGAAGCTATATAACTGGGGATACAAAATGCAAAATATCCACTATGCACAATTTCTCCAATCACAGCCACAGAAGCCTGTAACTTCTTCTGGATTGTCTGGGTGGCTTTCCTCACTCTTGTCCTTCTTGCACAGTCACTCAGTTTTTGAGAACTGTCTACTCCACACAGATTTATCAGAGTGCCATACTGTTTGTATTTCTTCATAACTGATGTAAATAAAGTTCAAGAGATATTCAGCATTGTTTGAAAACAACACACTAAGATCATTTTCACAACTTCAGTAAAATTTGATCTGCCTACAACTGACTTGTTTAGATTCATGCAGATATGAAGTTACCTCACTGGACACAGACTGGGATAGTATAAAAAGAGATCCAATGGAGGTTGAAAGGTATTTTATAGAGATTTCTCAACACAATGGGCCTCATGTATCAACGTTGCGTACAGCAATATTTGAGCGTATACGGGGTGTACGCCAAAACGGCTGAGCTACTTGGCATTTATCAATGTGGTCGTTGGCGTACGCTGTGCTGAAAATATACACCAGGTCGAGAGGTGGTGTAAATTATACACCAAAATGAACCAGCACTGGAATCCACATAAAAATGAAGATGATCAACATGATAAACAGTGCCATTATACAAATCAATGCATATGTTACAAAAATAACACTTTCCTGATTATACTACATAATAATCAATACAAATCCCGCTTTTGCGGGATTGTTATGGAGCACGATCCGTAACTACAGCGCTGACTGCAAAGACAGCGCTGCACGCCTTTTTCTCCAGACTTCGAGCCTGGAACCAGAGCAGCGCTGAGCTTAACTTCATGTGGTGTGATTGTTTTAGGCTATGAAATTGATAATAACTGTAGTTTCGTCATTCCCTTAATTCGCCCATGCTGCAATCAGGTTTTGTCGTCTCCATTCGGTTGTCACAATAAAATAAATACAGAAATACATTTAAAAAATAAAGAAATCTGACAGATTAGGCGTGTCTTATTAATTGAGCGGGCAAATATCCACGTCAAGAATTATTGACATGGTGTGTCCTGTCGTGGTCTCGGAGTCTCGTGGAGTATTTAGTCCAATTTTGCATACCTTTTTTTTTTTTTTTTTTTTTTTTTAACAGTGTTCTGTGTATCTGTTTATAAGAATCTTGTCCCCCAGAAGAAAAAAAGAGCGCCAACAACTACTCATAACTGTGTTTGTCACTCGGAAACAAACACCTGCAGCCAGGTGTGAGTGGAAAAAGGCGTGGCATCAGGACGCAGAGGAGTGATCTGTGACATACTGCTCAGTCACTATTAATAATTTATGTGTCCGACATCGTTCGTTGATCGTTAAAATTAATTCGTTAGTTCTAAATGCCATCATAATTATTTATAGGAAAACTTTCTATTTTTATTTCTCAAACAAATGTTTGGGCCTGAAACAGTTTGGTATTATTTTCCTACTAAGGTTTGAACTTTGAGAGTGTTTACACACGAGAGAAAAGTGAGAAAATGTTCATGCCTGATTGAGAAAGTGTATAAACTGTGTAGTGAAGGGTTTTACAGCTTTGAAACGTCTATAATAATTGTAAAAAATAACGCTGCCTAACGTCGCAGTTTCGCGGATTTCGGGCCATTTTTTAGAACGTAACTCCAGCGATTAATGAGGGACCACTGTAACACTTTATTGATTATACGAGGTCTATTAGAAAAGTATCCGACCTTATTATTTTTTTCAAAAACCATATGGATTTGAATCACGTGTGATTACATCAGACATGCTTGAACCCTCGTGGGCATGCGAGAGTTTTTTCACGCCTGTCGGTTACGTCATTTGCCTGTGGGCAGTCTTTGAGTGAGGAGTCGTCCACCCGCTCGTCGATTTTTTTCATTGTTTAGGAATGGCTCAGAGACTGTTGCTTTGTTTGATAAAAAATTTTTCAAAACTGTAAGGCACAACTGAGTGGACACCATTCAATAAATTCAGCTGGTTTTCGGTAAAAATTTTAACGGCTGATGAGAGATTTTGGTCTGGTAGTGTCGCTTTAAGGACGGTCCACGGCGCCTGACGGCAATCTGCGCTTCGAGGCGGCAGCGTCTCGCCGTTTCAAGTTGAAAAATTCCACATTTCAGGCTCTGTTGATGCAGTAAGTCGTCAGAGAACAGAGAACTTTCAGAAGAAGTCGGCATGAGGAGTTTATTCGGACATTCCATTGTTAACGGTCATTTTGTAATGAAAGAACGTGCGGGCAGAGTCGCATGTCGGGCTGGACCCGACCGCGGGGGGTCGCGGCAGGAAAAACACCTCCGTTGGAAATCTTAACGGGCAAGTTGGAACATGCCCAAGCTGTTAAACAATTTCTCAGTTACTCACTTGTTGAAAGCCATTAAAAGCCGCCTGAATTCTACAAATGGTTTTCAACACGGAGGTGTTTTTCCTGTCGTGGCGCACACAGATTTGCCGAGTCGTCACGGAAACGACTCGGCGAATTTGCGCGTACGTCTTTCATTAAAAAAATGTCCTTAAACAGTGGAATGTCCGCATAAATTCCTCATGCCGGCCTCTTCTGAATCTTCTCTGTTCTCTCACGATGTCCTGGGTGAATTAAGCCTTAAATTAGGATGTTTTCAGCTCGAAACAGGCCGACGACAGCGCCTGGAAGCGCTGCAGGACGTCCCGCTCCGTGGGAAGTCCTTACACCGACAGAAACACCCCATAATCTCTCATCAGCCGTTAAACTTTTCACAGAAAACCAGCTTAATTTCTCGAATAGTGTCCACTCGGATATTCCTCACAGGTCCAGAAAAATTTTTGATAAAGCAACGCACGCCGTCTCGAGCAGCGTGTGAAACAAAGGAATTCAGCCAAGAGGGCGGGACCACATCTCACTCAAGGCCTGCCCACAGGGAAATGACGTCACCGACGCGTGAAAAAACTCACGCATGCGCACGAGGGTTCAAGCATGATTGGTGTAATCGCATGTCATTCAAATCCATATAGTTAAAAAAAAAAATAAAAGGGTCGGTTTATTATCTAAGAGACCTCGTATACTACAAAACAATTGATACGACGGCCGCTTCTGATGCTCTATTGGCACGCGTCATGATTGGTGGAGTTCTTTTTCATTGCTGTCTTCCTGGCTTCCATGTCGTAAAATGAGGGTGTGTCTGAAGTGGAGTCTGAATATTTATGGGCGTGTTTATTATAATTACGGTCGTTTCCACCCGCCGCATTTATCAAGATCACGTCAGGCGTACGCCAGAAATGGGCAGGTGCGCACTGCTTGATACATGTCACGGCGACTTTGGTGTACGAGGGCTGTCAATAAAGTAACGATCCTTTTTATTTTTTTCAAAAACTGTATGGATTTCATTCATATGTTTTTACGCCAGACATGCTTGAACCCTCGTGCGCATGCGTGAGTTTTTCCACGCCTGTCGGTGACGTCATTCGCCTGTGAGCACTCCTTGTGGGAGGAGTCGTCCAGCCCCTCGTCGGAATTCCTTTGTCTGAGAAGTTGCTGAGAGACTGGCGCTTTGTTTGATCAAAATTTTTTCTAAACCTGTGAGACACATCGAAGTGGACACGGTTCGAAAAATTAAGCTGGTTTTCAGTGAAAATTTTAACGGCTGATGAGAGATTTTGAGGTGATTCTGTCGCTTTAAGGACTTCCCACGATGCGAGACGTCGCTCAGCGCTCTCAGCCGCCGTCGTCAGCCTGTTCAAGCTGAAAACCTCCACATTTCAGGTTCTATTGATCCAGGACTTCGTGAGAGAACAGAGAAGTTTCAGAAGAAGTCGGTTTCAGCATTTTATCCGGATATTCCACTGTTAAAGGAGATTTTTTTAACGAAAGACGTGCGGACGGGTCCGCGCGTCGGGACGCAGCCGCCGCGACGCTCCGCCACAGGAAAAACACCTCTGTTGAAAGCCTTAAGGACAAGTTGGAACATGTCCTGCCTGTTAAACAATTTCTCATATACTCACTCCACTGAAAGCCATCAAAAGCCGCATGGATTTTACAAATGGTTATCAACACGGAGGTGTTTTTCCTGTGCCGCCGCACCGCGTCGGCTGCGTCCCGACGCGCGGATCCGTCCGCACGTCTTTCATTAAAAAAATCTCCTTTGACAGTGGAATATCCGGATAAAATGCTGAAACCGACTTCTTCTGAAACTTCTCTGTTCTCTCACGACGTCCTGGATCAATAGAGCCTGAAATGTGGAGGTTTTCAGCTTGAACAGGCTGACGACGGCGGCTGAGAGCGCTGCACGACGTCTCGCACCGTGGGAAGTCCTTAAAGCGACAGAATCACCTCAAAATTTCTCATCAGCCGTTAAAATTTTCACTGAAAACCAGCTTAATTTTTCGAACCGTGTCCACTTCGATGTGTCTCACAGGTTTAGAAAAAATTTTGATCAAACAACGCGCCAGTCTCTCAGCAACTTCTCAGACAAAGGAATTCCGACGAGGGGCTGGACGACTCCTCCCACAAGGAGTGCTCACAGGCGAATGACGTCACCGACAGGCGTGGAAAAACTCACGCATGCGCACGAGGGTTCAAGCATGTCTGACGTAAAAACATATGAATGAAATCCATATAGTTTTTGAAAAAAATAAAAAGGACCGTTACTTTATTGACAGCCCTTGTATTTCAAGTTTACGCCGTAAATTTACGACACAAGTGCGCAACATTGATACATGAGACCCAATGTATCATCAAAACATCAAGTGTCAAATATCTATATGAATCTTTTGAAAGACATTTCAGACAATACCTTACATATTAAAAGTGAGTGGGAATTAGAACTTAATGCAATTATAGAAGATGAAGCTTGGGAAAATATATGTCTAGCAAGTCAAAGGGATTGGGAGCCAAATGTGGAAAGAATTTGACTGGAAAGTGAAATTCAAGGTGTCAAAGTTTTCAAGTAATACCCCCAACACTTGCTGGAGGAATTGTGGTATGGTTGGGGACCATGCCCACATATTCTGGGACTGCGCGGTGATACAAACATTTTGGAAACACATTAAAGAAGAATTGGACACTGTCTTTAGAGTTGATATCCCCTTGGACCCTTTAATTTTCTTACTGGAGAAGATACCAGAGAACTTGCTCTCTAAGGACCAATGCTACATGCAGGGATGAGACTGGCAAATTCTATTTTCAGAGGAAAATAAGCCAGGGTCCAGGGGCCGCAGGCCCTGGCGGGTCCAGGGCGGAGCCAAAGCATTTTTGCTGTTTTAAAACATGTAAATTGCACTAAAATAATATTAAAAACTACTATAAATGCCAGGTGTTCATATCTATAATTCAAACTGTAAACCCTTACTAAGACCATCTACTGTACATGTATTTTTGTGACCAAAATATTTTTTCATAACTAGACTTACTTGATTTTCAGCATTCTCCACTTTCAGCATGGCACACTTGTCAACAAACATACATGTACATGTATATCCTCAAATACATGTACATGTATAATCCAATGTTCTATGTCCATTGAACTGTCAGACCATATAAGGTTTATATTTAGTCGATGTGATCTCCACCTATAACACTGTATCACAAGATCCTTGCTTCACTTTATCATACTGGACTAATTATATATGAGGACTGTTTCACTGTGTTGCATCGTTTCATAAAAGCGCTCTCTCGCGCGCGCTCTCTCTCTCTCTCTCTCAGAGAGAGAGATTTTTATTTTGAGGAGTCTGAGTCTCCTTAAACTATACCTGCTCTCTCTCCTCTATCAGACTCCTTAAAATAAAATAAACCTGCTCTCTCGCGCTCGCACGCTCTCCCCCTCTCTCTCTCTGTGTCTAATCAGAGCTGCGACTCTTTAAAATAAACGTGCACTCGCTGCATGTCGGTACGCTCATCAAACGCCCTGATCGATCAGGCTGATCAAAGCTGAAAATTGCTGTGACTCTTCATAATAAACGCGCACTCGCTGCATAAAAAAAAATAATAATAATAATAATAATAATGGTAAATGCAGGGGTGGTGGCCAAGTGGTTAATGCGCTTGGTTTCAATTTGGAAGGTTCTGGGTTCAAATCCCACCCCTGCCACATTTCTCCATGTAATGTGGAGTTGCGTCAGGAAGGGCATCCAGCGTAAAACCTGTGCCAAATCAACATGCAGATCCACCTTGGATTTGCTGTGGCGACCCCGAGTGCAAACAAGGGAGCAGCCGAAGGGACTTACTAACAATAATGGTAAATGACTGTTTTTGAGCCGCACCATACCATGCAGTAGAGAACAGAGCGCACTTCCACAGAGGCAGAAAATAGCACTGAAACTGGTGCAGCATGGCACACGTGACTGTGTTTACACATTAAAACGCGAACACACGCAGCTGTAAGTATGAACGAACACTGTTAAAGGCTGGGTACGCGTGTATTTCGGCCGTATTTAAATGAAACACAATGCTGCAATGAGCAGCTCTACAAATACGCCACTGTGAAAGCCCCTAAAGGTACTCCTGGCATTAATTTTTTGTTTGCATTAACCCCCCCCCCCCCCCCCCCCAAAAAAAGTTTCTCAACGGATTAGGACGTTTCACAAAATCGACCCCCAGGACTGTCAAATCCACGGAAATCCGCGGAAAAATCTCATCCCTGTACATGTTACATATTCTGTTAATGACTACGAAGAAAATGATTACTGTTAATTGGATGCAACCATGTGCACCCACAAAAGCTCAATGGATACAGAAGATTGAGCAGATACAAACCATGGAAAATATGACTGCTATTTTACAGTTTAAAGTACCACTATTCATAAGAAGATGGGCCCCAGTCATTCAGGGACTGAAATTATGCTAACACCTTAAATGTAATGTACAATTCTATATCATGCATTTACTTTGACCCTGCACAACCAAGAACTGCTGTATAATATTTAATGACAAAGTGACCTTTTGGTTTGTCTGATTTTTTTTTTTTTTTTTGTCCCAGTTGTTGTAATTGGTTTTGGTTTTGTTTTTATTTGTTTATAGCCTCTTATGGGAGGGTTAGGTTGTGTATATTTGTATTGAATGAATGTCTGTTTGTATTGCCTGCATGTTTGATAAAGGCAATAAAGTAAAGAGATATTCTGTAACTTGGAAATGTTCATGTATCCATCCCCTGACTTGTCTGATGAAAACTGACTCACTGATTATTTATAGGTATTGCACCAAAGGGGCTGATTACTTATGCAACCCATCATCTTGGCTTTTATATTTTTAATTAATTTATATCACGTTGTAGAGATTTACTTTCAGTTTGAGTCTAATGAAGATAATTTTAGAAAATGTCATATTGAGAAGCCTAATTTCCTTTTTGTATTTGAAATGCCATAAACAAATTAAAATGCGTGAAATACCAAGGGGCCGAATACTTTTGCAAGCAGGTGATTCCTTAATTTTTAATAAATTTGTGCCAAAAAAAAAAAATCCTGTTTCATGTTGTCATTATAGGGTGTTGTGAGTAGAAATATGAAGGAAAAAAAAATATTTACTCCATTTTGGAATAAGGCTATAACATAAAATGTGGAAAAAGGGAAACACTGAATACTTTCCGGATACGCTGTGTGTTTGCAAAAAATGTCTCTGAAATGGCTTCAAAAGTGGACCTTTATGCTTAAGAGGGGGGAAGGGATGACTTCTATCCTCTCACCCCTCTGGCTACTCCCTTGTACAGTCTCTGCTGCCAAGAGGAAACCAGACACGACAATTCTGACATTTGTCAAACAGAGTTGTGTGTATTTGGAGGTAAGTGAAATATGTTTTTAAAACCTGCACTGTGGCTGCACTGATATGGCCCATGTATTATGACCCCCTCTGGACACAGCTGGTGACACTGATTTGCACTGTTGACAACCAGTGTGAGTAAAATAGACTTGTTGCATATTTAAAGGGAAGGACATTTCATGTGCTTTTAAAATGTGCACTGTGGCTTCGTGGTGAAGCAGCAGTTGAGCCGAGTTGTTACCGGTCTATCAAAATAAATAAATAAATTGCCTTTATTGGGGCTGATTCCATTGGGAACGGGATATCCTTAATGTCAACATTTACCAATTTAAGAACAAATAAAGTTTAATGTGAAACTGAAACAGATGGAGCTTCTGACAGATTTAATCTATTAAAATAGCAACCTGCTGCAGAGTAGCACATTTTAAAAAATTAAAATAAAAAAACTCTATTCACCTGTATGGATCTCCCTCCTGCAGGAAGGCATTCTGCTCCTTGGCACTCGCGTTGGCTTTTAACTCCTTAACCACCACTCTGGCTGCACTCGGATCTGTGTAGATTTCACTCAGAAGGACCTGACCATGCAGAACCGCAATTTAGATTCAAATACAGTTCCAGACAGCAGACATTATTCAAGGTCAAGGGGTGGCAAGAAAAAACAAAAACAACAACAACAACTAAAAAAAACAAAATTAGAAGGGCACTCATTCAAGCACACATAATCAGAGGCATGTATATAGTAGTGCACACACACATACACATATATACACATATATACACACACATAC
>NW_022986583.1:0-26406 GCF_902500255.1 Thalassophryne amazonica
GTCGGACGCTGAACCCTGCCCTCTGTCTGAAACCGAACCCGGCCCTACATGTATGTCGGACGCTGAACCCTGCCCTCTGTCTGAAACCGAACCCGGCCCTGCATGTATGTCGGACGCTGAACCCTGCCCTCTGTCTGACACCGAACCCGGCCCTGCATGTATGTCGGACGCTGAACCCTGCCCTCTGTCTGACACCGAACCCGGCCCTGCATGTATGTCGGACGCTGAACCCTGCCCTCTGTCTGACACCGAACCCGGCCCTGCATGTATGTCGGACGCTGAACCCTGCCCTCTGTCTGAAACCGAACCCGGCCCTGCATGTATGTCGGACGCTGAACCCTGCCCTCTGTCTGACACCGAACCCGGCCCTACATGTATGTCGGACGCTGTTCCCGGCACTCTGACAGTGAACCTGGCCCTATGTTTGATGTTGAATTTCTGTCTATGGCCAACACTTTGCCAGCATTTCTCACTATGTCAGTCAATGAGCCTCCATACCTACCCACAGAAGTCCTATCAATGATCATTGCCTGTTCTCTCAATCAAGACATGTCCATGCTGGGAGCGTTGAATCACATTTCAGTCTTGTTCCGTGACCTAGCTGCACCATTTCATCCCCATTTTTACATCAGAGATTGACTTGCAGAGAATTTGGAACTTGACAAAAATAACTGCTCCATTAGTGTTATGAAACTCTACAAGGCTGCAGGACGTGGCAGTGGTCTCAGCACACATCTTAAAGAGCTGTTTAGCAAGGACAGTAGATGGATGAAAGCCTGGATTTTGAGTGGACATAAATGATTGCGTCATCTGCGTATAGTTGGCACAGTACATTTGGTGGACAACAATCTGGAAAATCATTTATATAAAGAGAAAATAATAGTGGAGATAGGGCTGAGCCTTGTGGTAGTCCCATCTGATTGGTACATGTAGGTGAAGTGTAGTTTTGTATCCTAACAAATTGTTTTCTATGTGTTAAATACGAGTCCACCTAGTGTAAAATGCGGGAGAGAAATTAAATTTTGACAGTTTGATTAAAATTTGTCAGTTTACAGTCTCACTGTAAACACTGCTCCAATTACTCCTCCTATGTCGATTTTCTGTTTTAGTTTTTCCAAGAGAAAGCATACAGCTGTTCTGGCGCCGGGCCTGATCCAAGTACTAACCAGATCCTGCTCTGCTTAGCTTCTGAGTTCTGACGGGATCAGACTGACACAGAGCAGACTAAAGTGAATCACTGTGAAAACCTTCCAGATGCTCCGTGGACTTACAGCTTTCAGAAAGCGTACAGACCAACCCCAAAGACCCAAGACCGGGTCAGACTCCAGCAGGTTCCTGTGCTGTCCTCTGACTGGTCTGACAGACGTGATGATCTGTGTGTTTCAGGTCTGACCCGATTAGCAGACGTGTGTTTGAACGACCCCGTCTGCATCTACATGTCTGGTCCGGCCCCCTCTGACATACTGACCTCTGACCCCAGTCCAGCTGGGCAGTCTGAGAGTTTTGCTCTTCCAGAGGCCCTGAAGCAGTTTGTGGTTACTGTTCCCAGTAAGATCCGCCTGGTCTGTTTGGCTGCTTTCATCCTGGACAAATGTAAGGTAAATAAACACAAATTGTGCAGTAAATAATAAACAGTACAGTATATAATAAACAGTAATGAACACAAAGTGTGCGATACATAATAAACACAAAGTGTACAAAGTGTATTGTACATAATAAACACAAAGTGTGCGGTAAATAAGCAGTACGGTATATAATAAACACAAAGTGTACAAAGTGTATTGTACATAATAAACACAAAGTGTGCGGTAAATAAGCAGTACGGTATATAATAAACACAAAGTGTACAAAGTGTATTGTACATAATAAACACAAAGTGTGCGGTAAATAAGCAGTACGGTATATAATAAACACAAAGTGTACAAAGTGTACATAATAAACACAAAGTGTGGTAAATAATAAACAGTACGGTATATAATAAACACAAAGTGTACAAAGTGTATTGTACATAATAAACACAAAGTGTGTGGTAAATAATAAACAGTACGGTATATAATAAACACAAAGTGTGTGGTAAATAATAAGCAGTACGGTATATAATAAACACAAAGTGTGCGGTAAATAATAAACAGTACGGTATATAATAAACACAAAGTGTGTGGTAAATAATAAGCAGTACGGTATATAATAAACACAAAGTGTGCGGTAAATAATAAGCAGTACGGTATGTAATAAACACAAAGTGTGCGGTAAATAATAAGCAGTACGGTATGTAATAAACACAAAGTGTGCGGTAAATAATAAGCAGTACGGTATGTAATAAACACAAAGTGTGCGGTAAATAATAAGCAGTACGGTATATAATAAACACAAAGTGTGCGGTAAATAAGCAGTACGGTATGTAATAAACACAAAGTGTGCGGTAAATAATAAGCAGTACGGTATGTAATAAACAAAGTGTGTGGTAAATAATAAGCAGTACGGTATATAATAAACACAAAGTGTGTGGTAAATAATAAGCAGTACGGTATATAATAAACACAAAGTGTGCGGTAAATAATAAGCAGTACGGTATATAATAAACACAGTGTACAAAGTGTATTGTACATAATAAACACAAAGTGTGCGGTAAATAATAAGCAGTACGGTATATAATAAATACAGTGTACAAAGTGTATTGTACATAATAAACACAAAGTGTGCGGTAAATAATAAGCAGTACGGTATATAATAAACACAGTGTACAAAGTGTATTGTACATAATAAACACAAAGTGTGCGGTAAATAATAAGCAGTACGGTATATAATAAACACAAGGTGTGCGGTACATAATAAACAGTACGGTATATAATAAACACAAAGTGTGCGGTACATAATAAACAGTACGGTATATAATACACAAACAGTATGGTAAATAATAAACACAAAGTGTGCTGTAAATAATAAACACAAAGTGTGCGGTATATAATAAGCACAAAGTGTGCGGTAAATAATAAACAGTACGGTATATAATAAGCACAAAGTGTGCGGTAAATAAACACAAACAGTACGGTATATAATAAACAAACAGTACGGTATATAATAAACACAAAGTGTGCGGTAAATAATAAACACAAACAGTACGGTATATAATAAACAAACAGTACGGTATATAATAAACACAAAGTGTGCGGTAGATAATAAACAGTACGGTATGTAATAAACACAAAGTGTGCGGTAAATAATAAACAGCACGGTATATAATAAACACAAAGTGTGCGGTACATAATAAACAGCACGGTATATAATAAACACAAAGTGTGCGGTACATAATAAACAGCACGGTATATAATAAACACAAAGTGTGCGGTACATAATAAACACAAAGTGTGCGGTAAATAATAAACACAAAGTGTGCGATAAATAATAAACAAACAGAACACAGTGTGCGATAAATAATAAACAAACAGAACACAATGTGCGATAAATAATAAACAAACAGAACACAGTGTGCGATAAATAATAAACAAACAGAACACTGTGCGATAAATAATAAACAGTATGGTAGATAATAAACACAAAGTGTGCGGTAAATAATAAACACAAAGTGTGCGGTAAATAATAAACAGTATGGTATATAATAAACACAAAGTGTGTGGTAAATAATAAACACAAAGTGTGCGGTAAATAATAAACAGTATGGTATATAATAAACACAAATTGTGCGGTAAATAATAAACAGTATGGTATATAATAAACACAAAGTGTGTGGTAAATAATAAACAGTATGGTATATAATAAACACAAAGTGTGTGGTAAATAATAAACAGTATGGTATATAATAAACACAAAGTGTGTGGTAAATAATAAACACAAAGTGTGCGGTAAATAATAAACAGTATGGTATATAATAAACACAGTGTGCGGTAAATAATAAACAGTATGGTATATAATAAACACAAAGTGTGTGGTAAATAATAAACAGTATGGTATATAATAAACACAAAGTGTGTGGTAAATAATAAACAGTATGGCATATAATAAACACAAAGTGTGTGGTAAATAATAAACAGTATGGTATATAATAAACACAAAGTGTGTGGTAAATAATAAACAGTATGGTATATAATAAACACAAAGTGTGCGGTAAATAATAAACAGTATGGTATGTAATAAACACAAAGTGTGCGGTAAATAAACAGTATGGTATATAATAAACACAAATTGTGCGGTAAATAATAAACAGTATGGTATATAATAAACACAAAGTGTGTGGTAAATAATAAACAGTATGGTATATAATAAACACAAAGTGTGTGGTAAATAATAAACAGTATGGTATATAATAAACACAAAGTGTGCGGTAAATAATAAACAGTATGGTATATAATAAACACAAAGTGTGTGGTAAATAATAAACAGTATGGTATATAATAAACACAAAGTGTGTGGTAAATAATAAACACAAAGTGTGCGGTAAATAATAAACAGTATGGTATATAATAAACACAAAGTGTGTGGTAAATAATAAACAGTATGGTATATAATAAACACAAAGTGTGTGGTAAATAATAAACAGTAATGTATATAATAAACACAAACAGAGCAGTACATAATAAGCACAAAGTGTGCAGGAAATAATAAACACAAACAGTAAGGTATATAATAAACCCAAAGTGTGTGGTAAATAATAAACACAAACAGTAAGGTATATAATAAACCCAAAGTGTGTGGTAAATAATAAACAAACAGAACACAAAGTGTGCGGTAAATAATAAACACAAAGTGTGCGGTAAATAATAAAAAGTATGGTATATAATAAACACAAAGTGAGCGGTAGATAATAAACCCAAAGTGTGCAGTAAATAACAAACACAAAGTCATCATCTTCATGGCTTGACTTCACGAACGAAGATTTATGAAGGACGTCAGCGCCTGTTGCAGGCTCGTTGGTGGCTGACTAGTCCAGTGCGGGACACACAGACCCGGCCACAGCGGCTGCAAGGGAAGGTCTTATCAGGGTTGTGTGGTGTTGAGACCTCACGGTTCTTTCTTCTTATCTTTTCTTCGATGCCATCTCTGCGTGAACTTTAGAAGGAGGAGACTGCTTGGTTGACACAGTGTCTCCAGGCGTCCCGGTCAGCAGCAATAGAGGGCCACCGGCAGTGGTTGATCCGACAGGCGGCGAGGATCTTTTTTAGGCAATCTTTGTAGCGCTTCTTTGGAGCCCCTACGTTCCAGTGGCCAGTGGACAGCTCTCCGTACATTACAATCTTGGGTAGGCGATGGTCTTCCATTCTGGAGACGTGTCCAGCCCATTGTAACTGTATTATCAGGAGCATTTCCTCAATGCTGATGATCCCAGTCTGCTCCAAAACGTCATTGTTTGTAACAAAGTTGCTCCAATGGATGTTGAGGATGGAGCGGAGACAGCGCTGATGAAAGTGTTCCAGGAGTTGTAGGTGGCGGCGGTAGGTAACCCACGACTCAGCGCCGTACAAGAGTGTTGTAAGTATGATTGCCCTGTACACAGCAATCTTGGTGCCTTTCTTCAGGTGTTTGTTGTTCCACACCCGCTTGTCGATGTCCTTATCGATCTTGGCATCAGATGTGATGGTGCATCCCAGGTAGCTGAACTGGTGGATGTTTTTCAGCCCTGTCTCGGCAATGGTGATGTGAGGTGGGTGGTAATCCTCCTTGGGGGCAGGCTGATACATCACTTCAGTCTTCTTCAGGCTGATTTCAAGTCCAAAGAGCTGTGCGGCCTCTGCGAAGCAGGAAGTGAGGCGCTGTAACGCTGGTTCAGTATGTGCAACAAGTGCTGCATCATCAGCAAACAGCAGCTCTCGGACCAGTTGCTCCTGTGTCTTTGTGTAAGCCTGCAGGTGCCTCAGATTGAACAGGCTGCCATCAAATCAAATCAATTTTATTTATATAGCGCCGAATCACAACAAACAGTTGCCCCAAGGCGCTTTATATTATAAGGCAAAAGCCATACAATAATTACAGAAAAACCCGGGAGACTTCCGGTGGTGCGCAACGCGGTATGGCTGCATAAAAGTGATCTCTGGCATTAGCCTCATATTTCCCCCGACTCGAGAGCAGCATTTTAGGTCAAACTACTAAATTCTATGATAGGAATGAGTGGGGACAAAATAAGAAGGGAAGATACGGTCGACGGAACATTCCCGATGGTAAAATGGAGAACGAAGTCACGGCTGGCGTGGAAGGTTCGCTAACAGGGAGACAAGATGGCGAACGAGGCGAGGGCCTGGATGTAATCCGTGGCGCTGTGGGTGATGTTTTTGCAACTGAAGTGGCCGTTCTCCGAGCCGAATTGAAAAGCGACTTTAAGGAATTCCACACAGAATTTCAGGAGGACATAAAGAAACAGATGGTCGATTTTACAAAAGAAATAAATCAAAAACTACGAGACACTGCAGACCAAGTGGACCAGGTGACTGAGCGAGTAAAGCAGGTAGAGGACACCATTGCGGATTCGGAGCTCTGGGACATCGGAGTCAAAAACACCCTCATACAACTACTAGAAAATCAGCGGATCTTGCAGGACAAGGTGGATGATTTGGAGGGGCGTGCGAGGCGGAAAAACATCAGGATGTACGGCGTCCCTGAAGACTTAGAGGGCACGTCCATTGCTACCTTTGTTGAAAATCTTATTAAAAGTGAGCTGGGCGCTGACATTGGCCTGGACCGAGCCCTCTGCATTGAACGTGCTTATCGTGCATCAGGACCGAAACCACCAGCAAGCGCACCCCCACGCTCAATAATAGTCCGCTTCCTTCGGTTCTCCGACAAAGAAAAGATCCTACACGCAGCTTGGAAAAAAGGGGTAAAGGTGCAAAACAAGCAGGTCTATTTCGACCATGACCACGCGCCAGAAGTGCAGAAAAAGAGACGCGAGTATATCCCCGTCAAGAAGGCCCTGAAAGGGAATGGAATTCCCTTCCAGACACCGTTAAGTAAGATGCAAGTGCATTATTCATCAGGCAGTGTGCTCTATAATAACGCGATTCAGGCTGCAGAGGATCTGCGAAAGCGGGGAATAACGGTGGACGAGATCAGCACGGGAGCCCGGACCAAAAAGATCACAGGAGAGACCCTCGCGGAGTTGCTGCCGTGGGAGATGCAGGAAGAATCCCGCAAGGTCAACTTTCAACAACATGTCAGGGAGAAACTCAGGGGATTCCGGACGGAACGGGGAAACACCCAAATAAGTAAATGATGACGTCACCTGTTTCCACACTTTAATTTTGACTGGGCTAATTGTACTGTCTTGGATATGGAGTGGTATCTTCCTTCTCATTTGATAGTATAGGAGGGGCTGATGCCTAAGGACATAATTATAGCACACCAAATTTACCTTATCAGGCTAAGGGTGTTTTTTTTTTTTTTTTTGGCCTACGCTGATGAGGGGCCCCACTTTGTGACCAGTCCCCTTACTACCAAAGGACAATGCTTTATCCTTGTTTGTGGTAGTTCTTCTGATTGTTGTGTGTTTTTATTTGGTTTCAAGTTCAGGTTATGATGCTGTGAGGTCTGGGATGATTTATAAGTTCGAATTTCATCAATTAACATAATGACCTTTAAATATTATAATATACTGTCACTAAATGTTAATGGGCTGAACAATCCTGTAAAAAGGAGTAAGTTAATTGCTAAAATGAAAAGGGAAAAGGTGGATATAGTGTATTGGCAGGAAACACATCTCTCTAAGATAGAGCATGAGAAACTAAAAAAAATGGGCTTTACACATACATACTATTCGTCTCACAAAAGTGGCAAAAAGAGGGGAGTAGCTATTCTTATTTCAAATAAAATAAAGTTTGAATTTGTGGCTGACACAAGTGATGAGGAGGGTAGATTTGTTTTGGTGAAAGGTAAAATAGACCAAAAAGATGTGACATTATTAAACATTTATGCACCCCCAGGGAGTAAAATAGAATTTTTTTTAAAAGGTGTATAATTTAATTTCCACAGAAACTCAGGGACCCCTTATTTGTGCAGGAGATTTCAATTTATTGTTAAACCCTCAAATGGACACAAATAACACTGGCCGAAGAAACACAACTGTTGAGAAGCATGTGAAAAGAGTCTTACGGGACTTGGGGCTGATTGATGTGTGGCGATTATTTCACAAGTCAGCACCAGGATTTACTTTTTACTCCGCTCGACATGGGGTGTATTCAAGGATAGATTATTGTTTCATGTATAATAGGGATATAAACAGGATAAGGGATTGTAGAGTAGGTCAAAGAGATATCTCTGACCACTCAGGAGTTTACGTAACATTACATTTAGATGGGAGACAGAGAAACACTCTGTGGAGATTAAATACTAGTATGCTGGACGATCCCAGGTTCATAAAAGATATAACAGAGCTTGAGCAGTACTTAGAGGACAATAATAATGGAGAAACAAATCCAAGTATTGTATGGGACGCGGCTAAAGCTGTCCTTAGAGGAAAGATAATAGCCAAGGCAGCCATGATGAAGAGGAAAAAGGCACAAGAATTGCTACAGCTACAAAATAGACTAAAAATCTTAGAGCATTTACATCTGACTAATAAGGATACTACAGTGACACATCAAATCAGACAAATAAAACAGGAAATAGATAGGATTTTGGGTGAAGAGGTAGAGAAAAATATTCGAATTATGAAACAAAGATACTATGAAATAGGACCCAAAGCAACTAAACTCTTAGCATGGCGGATCCAAAAACAGCAAGCTGAAAATACTATTTACAAAATTAGAGACCCGACAAATAATAAATTAGTAACTGACCTAGAAAAAATTCATAACGCTTTTGAAAGCTACTATAGATCTTTATATACAACCCCTGGCAAAAATTATGGAATCACCGGCCTCGGAGGATGTTCATTCAGTTGTTTAATTTTGTAGGAAAAAAAAGCAGATCACAGACATGACACAAAACTAAAGTCATTTCAAATGGCAACTTTCTGGCTTTAAGAAACACTGTAAGAAATCAGGAAAAAAATTGTGGCAGTCAGTAACGGTTACTTTTTTAGACCAAGCAGAGGAAAAAAATACGGAATCACTCAATTCTGAGGAAAAAATTATGGAATCATGAAAAACAAAAGAACACTCCAACACATCACTAGTATTTTGTTGCATCACCTCTGGCTTTTATAACAGCTTGCAGTCTCTGAGGCATGGACTTAATGAGTGACAAACAGTACTCTTCATCAATCTGGCTCCAACTTTCTCTGATTGCTGTTGCCAGATCAGCTTTGCAGGTTGGAGCCTTGTCATGGACCATTTTCTTCAACTTCCACCAAAGATTTTCAATTGGATTAAGATCCGGACTATTTGCAGGCCATGACATTGACCCTATGTGTCTTTTTGCAAGGAATGTTTTCACAGTTTTTGCTCTGTGGCAAGATGCATTATCATCTTGAAAAATGATTTCATCATCCCCAAACATCCTTTCAATTGATGGGATAAGAAAAGTGTCCAAAACATCAATGTAAACTTGTGCATTTTGATGATGTAATGACAGCCATCTCCCCAGTGCCTTTACCTGACATGCAGCCCCATATCATCAATGACTGTGGAAATTTACATGTTCTCTTCAGGCAGTCATCTTTATAAATCTCATTGGAACGACACCAAACAAAAGTTCCAGCATCATCACCTTACCCAATGCAGATTCATCACTGAATATGATTTTCATCCAGTCATCCACAGTCCATGATTGCTTTTCCTTAGCCCATTGTAACCTTGTTTTTTTCTGTTTAGGTGTTAATGATGGCTTTCGTTTAGCTTTTCTGTATGTAAATCCCATTTCCTTTAGGTGGTTTCTTACAGTTCGGTCACAGACGGTTTCCTCCCATTCGTTCCTCATTTGTTGTGCATTTTCGATTTTTGAGACATATTGCTTTGTTTTCTGTCTTGATGCTTTGATGTCTTCCTTGGTCTACTAGTATGTTTGCCTTTAACAACCTTCCCATGTTGTTTGTATTTGGTCCAGAGTTTAGACACAGCTGACTGTGAACAACCAACATCTTTTGCAACATTGCGTGATGATTTACCCTCTAAGAGTTTGATAATCCTCTCCTTTGTTTCAATTGACATCTCTCGTGTTGGAGCCATGATTCATGTCAGTCCACTTGGTGCAACAGCTCTCCAAGGTGTGATCACTCCTTTTTAGATGCAGACTAACAGGTGTTAGTTTTGGGGATGAAAATTTACAGGGTGATTCCATAATTTATTCCTCAGAATTGAGTGATTCCATATTTTTTTCCCTCTGCTTGATCTAAAAAAAAGTAACTGTTACTGACTGCCACAATTTTTTTTTCTTATTTCTTATAGTGTTTCTTAAATCCAGAAAGTTGCCGTTTGAAATGACTTTAGTTTTGTGTCATGTCTGTGATCTGCTTTTTTTCTACAGAATTAAACAACTGAATGAACATCCTCCGAGGCCGGTGATTCCATAATTTTTGCCAGGGGTTGTAGACGATCTAAGTATGTTGATGAAAGTATAATAGCAGATTTTTTAAACTCGTTAGACCTCCCATCAATTGGTTCAGATGCAAATAATAGATTAACTTCATTAATAACCCATGAGGAAATAGATAAGGCTATATCAGCTCTTAATTCAAACAAATCACCAGGCACTGATGGGTTCCCTCCTGAATGGTATAAAACTTTGAGGGGAAGCTTATACCTCTATTACAAACTAGTTTTATTTATGTCCTCAAGGGCAGAATGGTACCTCCCTCTTGGAAGGAGGCCTTTATATCCGTGATACCAAAAGAGGGAAAGGACAAAACCGACTGTAAATCTTATAGGCCAATAAGCGTATTGAACTTTGACTACAAATTATATACAACTATACTAGTACGGAGAATGGACACTATAATGCCCTCTTTGATTGATGAGGACCAAAGGGGTTTTTTGAAAAATAGGCAAACCCATGACAATATTAGGAGAGCGTTGCATATTATTGAACAGATCAATAAGGGGAAACTCAGTGCAGTTATTCTTAGTTTAGATGCAGAAAAAGCATATGATTCGGTATATTGGGATTTTCTTTACTTAGTAATGAAGAGATTTGGTTTCTGCCAGGAATTCATAAATTGTATCCAAGCCCTTTATTCGTCACCTACTGCCAGAATTAAAATCAATGGTAGTCTTTCCAACTCTATAGTACTGGAGCGGGGCTGTAGACAAGGGTGTCCGGCCAGTCCAAACCTTTTTAACTTGTTCATTGAACCTATAGCCCAGGCAATTCGTCAGGAGTCAGCAGTGAAGGGTATCCTAATTGGCGAGGAGGAGTACAAAGTGAGTTTATACGCAGATGATGTCCTTATCACAATCACAGATCCTGCCTTGGGCCTACTGGTGTTGATGAAGATGCTAGAGACATATGGATCATACTCAGAATATACACTCAATGTAAATAAAACACAAGTTATGTCATTTAATTTTTCCCCAGAGCAAACTCCCCTGTCTAAATACAATTTTAATTGGAATTCGACTAGCATAAAATATTTGGGAGTAAATTTACCTAAAGACTTGTCCCGAATATTTGAAATGAATTATAGACATACAAACAAAGAGATATACAACGAACTCAGTGCCTGGAGCCTGCTCCCCCTTGATTTCGGCAACAGAATACAGATTATTAAGATGAATATTCTCCCAAAACTATTGTACTTGTTTCTTGCTTTACCTATTTCCATACCTGAGAAACAATTCCAGGACTGGAATAAACACATCTCGAGATTCATTTGGTTCAATAAAAGACCAAGGGTTAGGTTTTGTACATTACAGTTGCCGAGGGAGAGAGGGGGGTTGGCTCTTCCCTCTTTGAGGGATTATTATATATCTGCACAGGTGAAATATTTGGTTTGTTGGTGTAATCCATCCTATAGTGCACGATGGAAAACAATTGAGATGTCTCTGTCAAGAATACCAATTCAGTCCAGATTGGGGTTTGTAACTCATGAAAAGGAATTCTTCTCAACAACTAGCCAATGGATCACCTTGGCACTAAAGGTGTGGGAGGAGCTGGTTAAGAAACTACAGCTTCAGGAAGAGATAAAAGTCCTAAGATGGCCAGCATATGACCAGAGTTTTTACCCGCTGCCCAGGATAGTAGATTCAAACAGTGGGTGTGGCGGGGACTGACTGCTACATGCACGTTTATTAAAAAGTCTGAACCAATTCCCTTTGACACTTTGTGCGAGATTGGTGGCCTTAATAGACAAGATTTTTTTTAGATATTTGCAACTCCGTGATTATATTGCTGAAAAAACAAGCAATTGCACTGTCAGGGACTTCTCAATTGTTAATGTTTTTACTAATGCTTATAACCTTGGAAGTAATAAAGCTCTAATAAGTAAGCTATACCAGGGCCTAATTAAATTTAAAGGGAACTCCACAGATTATATAAAACAAAAATGGGAGAAGGAAATCAGTATTGATATAACAGAGGACATGTGGATAAAGAGCTGGTAAACACAATTCACAACAACAAACTCGAACACCAGGCGGGACTTTTGTTGGAAAAACATCATCCGCTTTTTTATAACACCCAAACAAAAGGCTAAATTCTGTACTACCCCTGCTGTATGCTGGAGAGGCTGTGGGGAGGTCATGGCAGATCACGGACATATGTTTTGGTCTTACCCATTCATATAACTTTTTTGGACGGAAGTAACAAAAATATGCTCCAAAACTCTGGGCTTTAATGTGGACAGTTCATTTGTATCAATCAATCAATCAATTTTTTTTATATATAGCGCCAAATCACAACAAACAGTTGCCCCAAGGCGCCTTATATTGTAAGGCAAGGCCATACAATAATTATGTAAAACCCCAACGGTCAAAACGACCCCCTGTGAGCAAGCACTTGGCTACAGTGGGAAGGAAATTCACTAATGATAACAGGAAGTCAATGAAGAGAGGCCAATATGGGTGAGATATGCTCTCTCCTTCTAGTATCCATGTACTTGGGATGTTTCCCTGATGAGTGGGCCACAGACGACATCTATCTTTTGAAAATCCTCTTGGCATCAGCCAAGAAAGCTATTACAAAATGTTGGTTGACTAAAGACCCGCCCACTGTAAGCCTTTTCATCTCTATAGTAGAGAGCATTAAGATGATGGAAGCTATGACTTATACCCTGCGGCTACAAGGCGACTTGGGAAAGAGACGCTGGAGAAAATGGCTGGACTTTAAAAGAGTTGTGACAGGAAAATGAATGTATAAAATCTGTAATCTCTGTATGGTTTGACATGTTGATCTCCTTTGACCTCACAATGTTGCATTTGTTATATGTTCAAAATACTTACAAATAAAAAGTTAAAAAAAAAATAATAATTACAGAAAAACCCCAACGGTCAAAACGACCCCCTGTGAGCAAGCACTTGGCGACAGTGGGAAGGAAAAACTCCCTTTTAACAGGAAGAAACCCCCAGCAGAACCAGGCTCAGGGAGGGGCAGTCTTCTGCTGGGACTGGTTGGGGCTGAGGGAGAGAACCAGGAAAAAGACATGCTGTGGAAGAGAGCAGAGATCAATCACTAATGATTAAATGCAGAGTGGTGCATACAGAGCAAAAAGAGAAAGAAACACTCAGTGCATCATGGGAGCCCCCCAGCAGTCTAAGTCTATAGCAGCATAACTAAGGGATGGTTCAGGGTCACCTGATCCAGCCCTAACTATAAGCTTTAGCAAAAAGGAAAGTTTTAAGCCTAATCTTAAAAGTAGAGAGGGTGTCTGTCTCCCTGATCTGAATTGGGAGCTGGTTCCAGAGGAGAGGAGCCTGAAAGCTGAAGGCTCTGCCTCCCATTCTACTCTTAAAAACCCTAGGAACTACAAGTAACCCTGCAGTCTGAGAGCGAAGTGCTCTATTGCCATCCATGCGAAATCATATGTAGACGCCCTCGACGTCATCAAGGTCTTCAAAGGCCTGCCGGAGCTTCATGCTGAAGAAAATACTGAAGAGAGTCGGTGCAAGCACGCAATCCTGTTTCACCCCATTGTCAATGGGGAAAGGCTGAGAGAGGTCGTTTCTGTATCGAACCTGGCCATTCTGGTCTTCATGGAGCTGGATGACCATGCTGAGAAACGTAGGTGGACAGCCGAGGCGTTTCATGATCTGCCATAGGCCCTTTCTGCTCACAGTGTCGAAAGCTTTCGTCAAGTTGACGAACGTCATGTACAGCCCTCTGTTCTGCTCCCGGCATTTCTCCTGGAGTTGCCGAAGGACGAACACCATGTCGGTAGTGCCTCTGTTGGCTCTGTAACTGCACTGACTCTCTGGGAGGTGATGCTCTGCTATGGAGGGAACAAGTCTGTTTAGAAGCACTCTAGCCAGGATCTTGCCTGCCTTCGTAGAACCCTCTGTAGTCACCTCTACCGGCGTAAAGCTGAGTCTTTTCCGCGAGGGCAATCCACCACTCGTTCTGGATCTCTCAAAGCTTGTGCTGGAGGTTGGTACAGGTGTAGCGGAAGGCAGGTTTTTTCACAGGACAAGTCCGCTGGGCTAGATGTGCTAGGTGCGCAGATCTCTTCTTCTTCAGCATCTCTTGGATCTCTTGGTTGTTCTCATCAAACCAGTCTCTGTTTTTCTTTGTGGAGAATCCAAGGACTTCTTCAGAGGTCTGCAAGATGATAGTTTTTAATTGATTCCAGAACACTTCGGGAGAGGCATCATCGGGGCAGCTGCTTTCTTCAAGCCTTGACTGTAGCGTAGCCTGGAAGTCTGCTTTCACTTCAGCTGACTGAAGACTGCCAACCTTGAGTTTCATCATCTTTAAGGTCACGTTGGCGCGCTAGAACGTAGTCTATCAGGTGCCAATGTTTAGAACAAAGATGCGTCCTGGTTGTTTTCAGACTGTTCTTTTGCTGAAAAACGGTATTGGTGATGGTGGACTGCTGCTCGGTGCAAAACTCCAACAGAAGACATCCGTTGTTGTTGCAGTTTCCAACGCCGTGTTTGCCAAGGATTCCTTTCCAGGCTACTGAATCTTGACCCACTCTGGCGTTGAAGTCGCCAAGGATAATGACCTTGTCGTCTGCAGGAGCGTTCTTCACGAGGTTGCACAGGTCGCTGTAAAACTTGTCCTTATATGCAGGATCCACCTGAAGGGTTGGAGCGTACACACTGAATAGTGTTGCGTGATGCTCTTTGAGGAGAGGGAGGTGCATCAAAATGATACAGTCGGAGTGACCTGTTGGTAAGCTCTCGAGCTTGGAGGCATTGATGTTACTGACCATAAAGCCGATGCCTGAAAGGTGTCTCTCTGCTGCTGGTTTGCCTGACCACTAGAGGGTGTAACCGGCACTACATTCTCTCAGGCTGCCTTCTTCTGGGAATCGAATTTCATTGAGAGCGGCAATATCAACGTCCAGTCTTCCGAGTTCATGTGCAACAAGGGCGGAACGTCATTCGGGGCGGTTGCTGTCTTCTTTGTCGAGCATGGTTCTGATGTTCCAACATGCCAGTTTTAGTTCTTTTCTCTTTGAGGTGGGTGGAGACCTTTCTTTCCTTCTTGTTGTTGTTCGACCGCATTGGAAGATGCCCGTTGACCGCTGCTAGCCAACTGGGTTTCTGGAGACAAGCTTTGGTAGGGCCACCTTTTCTAGGCCCCTCTCCGTGTGGAGCAAGCAGTGCTGTCCCCTAAATAAGGCTGCTTGGTCGTTCAGGGTGCTGCCGGGTGATGTTGTTGTCTCCGAGTCAACATCAAAGTGACCCATACACCTGAACCGCCTGTATGCAGGATTGAGACTGCGGCTTCCAGTGACATCTTCCACCTGCCATTTTCACTCCTTTCCCATCGCTACAGAGCTTGTGAAGGTCGAGAAAGGAGGAAGGAGTAAACGAGGATGTGTCCTTCAGGCCTGCGCAAAGGATTTTTAAGGTGAGAGACAGTGCGCGCTATACCGTTCCCACCCTTTACACTTGTCTGTCATGGCCTAGCAAGCTGGGACAGTGACAGCGAGGTCCTCGGGTCATAGGTTTTACATCAGACTGTCCTTGTCTTAGATGAATGGCCGACCAGGGTTCACAAGCTTCATCTGCCCGGGTTTTGGAATCAGAGATTTCCTTCTCCCCGAACAGATTCATGGCCTGGTTGCCCAGGTCAAAGGCTCAGACCGCCTATCCCAGTTATACCGGCGGAGACTCGGTCACACCCATAGCAGTGTCTGCGAGAACAGGGGGTACCACGAGTAGGTGCTGCTATGGACACAGTTGCGAAGGAGAGGCCATGTGCAATAACCTCCAGCCTGGCAGGCTAGGTGGGGCTACGCGGCTTCACTACACCTGGAAAGGAGGTGATCACGTTACACGTCACTTCCCTTTGTGAGCGGGATGTCCGCCCCCGAACACAAACTGTACGGTATATAATAAACACAAAGTGTACGGTAAATAATAAACACAAAGTGTAAATTAAAAACAGAGTGTACGGTACATAATATCACCCAAGTCATCCAGAGGCATACATTTTTAACTTATGGTTCAAATTTTAACCAAACTAATTTTAGACAAGTTATTTAAATTAATGTCACTTCTGAAGTTTTATAAAGTGAAAATATCAGATATATGTTTTAGTTTTAAAGTAATGCGCTAATTTGTAAGGTTTTAGTGTGGGCATGCTGTGCCCAGCAGTACATTATGGGTAGGATAGGGTAATCTCAGTACGATAATCTCAGTACATTCACGACAGGAGAATGCATTTGAAACAATCTGATCAGGACAACAGCATTAAACTCTAGTGCCTAAAACTCTCCTGAATATATTCTCTGGGTTTTTGTGTTTGCTTTTATTAAATTCCATGCATCTTAAACGTAGCATGTAGCAACACAGATTATCTGGAATTTTGTTTTGGCACGTTTTCAAGGTCTCTACTGCCATCTACTGGCCAGCAGTGTTCATGGCAGTGCTCAGACTCAAGCTTTGCTGATACTGTACCACAGAACCGCATGGTGTAAAAGTTCAGAGCGCCCGATTTATGTTCTCACACACATTTGACGTTCAAAAACCACACGTCGGACTCGTGTTTCCAGATGTAAAACGTAAACAGATGCTTTTTTTTTTTTCAACCTTACTTTACAAAAACTCGCGATGGGAGACATCAAAGTTAAAAAAAAAAAAAAAAAAAATTACAAGACAGGTCTGTGGTGTTTGCACATGCACAAGAATATCAAACAGGTTTGATTTTCATTTGACCATACGATCGCCGATCAGGAGGTGGTCGTGAGATGTTAAACGCAGCTCGTTACTCCATGTATACTAAACGATGCAGGACGCGCAATTAACCTGAAACTCCGTGCGATCCAAAAAATTCTCACACGAATGAAAAATCAGCTGAAAAAGGGCCAAAACTTGCACTGGCACCAGTAGTTGACAGTGTTATATTTGACACCGGTTATATCAGACGGTTATCTAATTACAACTTGGCTTTTTTTTTTTTTTTTATACAAATAAAAAATGGCATATTTTACAAAAGCACGTTTATCTGTAAACACCAACACACGACACACCTCACATTAACGTGTTGGTTTACATAGAATGAGTCAACCAATCAGTGTAGCGGAGGCACATTTTACCCAGAATGCCATCTGTCTTTGTTCGTTACAAAACGTCAGAATTAGTGCATTATTCAACATTAAAAGATATGTTATATTTTAACTTTGTACAAATGACAGAATTGACATTAATGGAGTTATTCTATCAGTATTCATTTTATTTATACACCAAACCATAACTCAGCAGGGCTTTATTTGCCAAGACCTCGGCCTGACGGCAGCACGGTGATTGGGCAGAGTGGAGCTTTCTGGCTTCTCTCATTGGCGTCTGTGTTGGAAGCCATGTAGTAAACTGGAGCTTCCAGCAGGGGGCAGGATGCTGACAGACAGAACTGCTAACTCATTGTTTGAATCTGTTGTCGCTTTTGATGCTTCCAAAAGCGATCGAGGTGTTAAAACTCAAAATCAGCTTGTTAGTAGTTGCAGTTATACCAAGGACAATACTGGAATTTATCGGTTATCTGTAACTTCCAATACATTTTTGGGTGGTTTATCATTTTATCTTTATCGAAGATAATCTTTCAGTTATCTGATTATCTGTTATCGAAGTTAATTTTTTGGTTGTCTGTGCCCACCACTGCTGAGTACAGATCGGACAAAATGATAACGAATATCGATGCACCATTGGTGAAAAACTGGATTTTTGGAGAGGACAAAGGCACCTTGATTGACTTCAAAAATAGTTACAGGTGTATATTTCAGATTGTTTCCAGCCAATAGGTGAACAAGGTACTGGCTTTCTTGTCATAGCTGACAAAGCCGTGTCTCAAACTAAAGCAGTAGCCAGTAACACCGTGAGACTGTAACACTGCACTTGTCATTCTGCTCCAGTCTGCATCACTGTAGGCAACAAGTTTAAGAGTGACATTCTGTTTTCTGGAACACAATTCCGGGATCACAGCACCTTTTAAATACAACCCCAATTCCAATGAAGTTGGGACGTTGTGTAAAATGTAAATAAAAACAGAATACAATGATTTGAAAATCCTCGTCAACCTATATTCAGTTGAACACACCACAAAGACAAGATATTTAATGTTCAAACTGATAAACTTTGTTTTTGTGCAAATATTTGCTCATTTTGAAATGAATGCCCATACCATGGGCACTAACACACCCCCATACATCACAGATGCTAGCTTTTGAACTTTGCGCTGTCTTATGTACGATGTATTGTACAGTCGGTGAAGACAAATTTCCCTACGGGGACCAATAAATCTAATCTAACAGTCTGGATGGTCATTTTCCTCTTTTGTCCGGAGGACACAACGTCCATGAAAGTTATGAATCTTCTGATAATATTATGGACTGTAGATGAAGGAATCCCTAAATTCCTTTCAATTCAATGTTGAGAAACATCCATCCATCTATCCATTTTCTGCCGCTTCATCTGGGTTTAGGTCGCGGGGGCAGCAGCTCAAGCAAAGCTGCCCAGACCTCCCTATCCACACACACCTCCCCCAGCTCCTCTGGGGGAACCCCGAGGCATTCTCAAGCCAGCTCAGAGACGTAGTCCCTCCAGCATGTCCTGGGTCTTCCCCGGGGCCTCCTCCCAATGGGAAGTGCCCGGAACACCTCCCCAGCGAGTCGTCCAGGGGGCATCCTGAAAAGATGCCCGAGCCACCTCAGCTGGCTCCTTTCGACGTGGAGGAGCAGCAGCTTGACTCTGAGCTCCTCCTGAGTGACCGATCTCCTCACCCTATCTCTAAGGGACCGCCCAGCCACCCTGCGGAGGAACTCATCTCGGCCGCTTGTACTCGCGATCTTGTTCTTTCGGTCATGAGCCAAATCTCATGGCTATAGGCGAGAGTCGGAACGTAGATCGATCGGTAAATCAAGAGCTTTGCCCCCCTGCTCAGCTCTCTCTTCACCACGATGGCCCGATACAGCGACCGCTGCACCAGTGTGTCTGTCAATCTCACGCTCCATCCGTCCCTCATTTGTGAACAAGACCCTGAGATACTTAAACTCCTCCACTTGAGGCAAGGACACTCCACCGACCTGAAGAGGGCAAAGCACCTTTTTCAGTTCGAGAATCATGGCCTCGGATTTGGAGGTGCTGATTGTCATCCCGGATGCTTCACACTCGGCTGCAAACCACCCCAATGCACGCTGAAGGCCCTGAATTGACGAAGCCAACAGAACCACATTGTCCGCAAACAGCAGAGACGAGATTCTGTGGTTCCCAAACTGGACCCCCTCTACACCCTGGCTGCACCGAGAAATTCTGTCCATAAAGGTAATGAACAGAACCAGTGACAAAGGGCAGCCCTGGCGGAGGCCAACGTGCACTGGAAACAGATCTGACTTACTACCAGCAATGCGAACCAAGCTCCTGCTGCAGTCGTACAGGGACCGGATAGCCCTTAGCAAAGGACCCTGGACCCCATACTCCCGGAGCACACCCCAGAGGGTGCCTCGAGGGACACGGTCGAAAGCTTTCTCCAGATCCACAAAGCACATGTGGACTGGTTGGGCGAAGTCCCATGAACCCTCGAGCACCCGATGGAGGGTGTAGAGCTGGTCCAGTGTGCCGCAACCAGGACGAAAACCACACTGCTCCTCCTGAATTCAAAGTTCAACTATTGGTTGGATTCTCCTCTCCAGTACTCTGGAATAGACCTTAGACCTTACCGGGGAGGCTGAGGAGTGTGATCTCCCTGTAGTTGGAACACACCCTCCGGTCCCCCTTCTTAAACAGAGGGATCACCACCCCGGTCTGCCAATCCGGAGGCATTGTCCCCGACCGCCACGCAATGTTGCAGAGGTGTGTCAACCAAAACAGTCCCACAACATCCAGAGACTTAAAGTAGTCAGGACGGATTTCATCCACCCCAGGAGCCTTGCCACCGAGGAGCTTTCTAACCACCTCGTACGCTTCGGCCTGGGTGATGGATGAGTCCACCTCTGAGTCCCCACTCTCTGCTTCCTCTTCGGAAGACGTGACGATGGGATTTGAGATCCTTGAAGTATTCCTTCCACCGCCTGACAACATCCCCAGTCAGGGTCAACAGCTCTCCACACGCACTGTAGACACTGTTGGTGGAGAGCTCCTTCTGCCTCCTGAGGCATTGGACGGTTTGCCAGAATTTCTTTGAGGTCAACCGATGGTCCTCCTCCATGGCCTCCCCGAACTCCTCCCAGACCTGGGTTTTTGCCTCTGCGACTGCACAGGCTGCAGCACACTTGACCTGTCGGTACCTGTCAGCTGCCTCTGGGGTCCCACTTACCAACAAAGACAAGTAGGACTCTTTCTTCAGCTTGACGGCATCCCTTACTTCCGGCGTCCACCAACGGGTTCGGGGATTGCCGCCTTGACAGGCACCAGAGCCCTTGCGACCACAGCTACGATTGTCCACATCGACAGTGGAGGTGGAGAACATGGTCCACTCGGACTCCATGTCTCCAACCTATCCCGGGATCTGGGAGAAGCTCTCTCGGAGGTGGGAGTTGAAGACCTCACCGACAGAGGCTTCTGCCAGTTGTTCCCAGCAGACCCTCCCAATACGTTTGGGCCTGCCAGGTCTGACTGGCTTCCTCCCCTCCCAGCGGATCCAACTCACCGCCAGGTGGTGATCGGTTGACAGCTCAGCCCCTCTCTTCACCCAGATGTCTGAGACATGTGGCCAAAGGTCAGATGATATGACTACAAAGTTGATCATCGACCTCCATCTCAGTGTGTCCTGGTGCTACGTGCACTTATGGACACCCTTGTGCTCGAACATGGTGTTCATGATGGACAAACTGTGGGTAACACAGAAGTCCAACAACTGAACACCACTCGGGTTCAGATCAGGGAGGCGGTGCTTCCTGATCACCCCCCCCCCCTTTCAGGTCTCACTGTCACCACCCACGTGGGCGTTGAAGTCCCCCAGGAGAACAGTGGAGTCCCCAGTCGGAGCACTATCTAGTACCCCAATTTAGAAATGGTCCAATGTATATTTGGGTGTAAATAGAGGGAAAAGGGTACAAACAACAACCAAAACAAGACATCTTAGGGCAAAAAAATATCAATTTTCTTAGAATCACATTTTCTGATTCATTGTTCAAGCATCAGAGCCATGAGCTATAAATTGTTGTTAATGTAAGTTCCAAGAGGTACCTTTTTTCTCTTGTAATAAATGGGTGATTCTTAGACTACGGGCACTTATGTCCTTTGATCATATTGTATGAAAAACAGAAAAAAGGGGAAATTTCACACTTTTATAGTTATCTTTACAATGAAAGTGTGTTAAGAAATTTGTTCTTGTAGTCTATGATGACTTTTTCACCTTTTTTCAGCATCATTATATGCAAATATTGCCGTTTTGTGCTTGTCCCACACCCAGACTTTTGATCTTCAATGATAAAAATGAATGGTAAAAAAAATGTTTTTTCTAATGTTTTAAAATATCTCTGAATAAAATATCAGTAAAATAATCAAAACATAATTGGGGTATTCAGTGTCATACAACTGTTGTGATTTTTTTTAAACAAAATGTAGTTGTCCCACACTATTGCCGTAATTTCCACCACAACACTGTAATGTCCCTTTAAACAGTTTGTATGAAAGATTGTTTGGGTAGTTTCTATGGAGATAAACAGTGACATCAGAGCACATGTATATAGAGCCAAATCACAACAAACAGTTGCCCCAAGGCGCTTTATATTGTAAGGCAATGGTGTGGTGGAAATTACATTTACAAGGCCAATAGTGCCCGTAGTTAAAGAATCACCCAAATGTAGATCCAAAACTGCATAATTCTGAAATTAGATTACAAATAAATGCATTCAAAGGACATTCTATATAAATTCCAAACTGAAAATACTGCATTTGAAGTGTTTTGTTGTGTTAGCTACTTAAAGCAATCAACTTGGGTTTAAACAGCCTTCTGCACGGCACCCACAGGCACCCATGCAACACTGACCACTCTTAAAGCACTTACAGGCTGCAGTCTTGCATTTTGCCTCACATCCCTTTTTCCCTCTATTTACACCCAAATATACTTCAAATGATGTCAAATCACATCAAATCATAGTTTTACCAAAATCATATTAATATATGTTTTTCCATAACATGGGTGGTAATCAGTTTAATTTTTTATGGAATTCCCCTTTAAGGTAAATAAAATTTGTCAATTTGGTACTAATAACAAAAAAAAATGTCAGTGGGTGTACTGAACGTATTTTGAATGGTTCTGATACTTGAGGTCTCAAGTGTATGTTGTGTAATGGAAACAATGAATCATAAAAAATTATTTTAATAAATTAGCCATAGTGTACTCTAAAATGTCTGTCTTTTTTGCTTTTGTATTCTAATTTTCTTTATATTCACAAAAAACATACTTATGTATTTTTTATATTTAATTAATGTGCTTGATGTAAAAGAGGCCAATTATGATCAATTTTGAACCCCAAATTTCATATCACTGAGGTTAGAGGTAGTGTTACTGTACAAAACACAGTGATAACGACTGGTCAACTATGTCGTCAGCCATGCAAGGGCACTCCCAGTAATCCCAAAATGATTTTCCAACCTATCAAGTGGAATATGATGATCCACTGTATCAAATGCAGCACTGAGATCTAACAGCAACAGAACCGTAGTGGTGTCCGAATCCATTGTAAGCAGAAGATCATTCACCACTTTAGTGAGAGCTGTCTCTGTGGAATGATATTTTCTAAAAGCAGACTGCAGTGGCTCAAAGAGATTATTCTCAGTAAAACAGTCTACGAGCTGCCGTGACACCACTTTTTCCAGAATTTTAGAGCAAAATGATAGATTTGATATCGGCCGATAGTTTTTCAATACACTAGGGTCAAGATTAGGTTTCTTAAGTAATGGTTTAATCACTGCAGATTTAAAACATTTAGGAACAGATCCAGAAGTTAAAGAAAGATTAATAATTTCCAGCACAGTCAGTCCAAGAGTGGGCCACAGGTCCTTAAACAGTTTTGTTGGTATAGGATCAAATAAACAGGTTGTGCTTTTTGTTGACATTACGAGTTTTGTCAGCATGCCTAGAGAGATACTATCAAATTCTGTAAATCTAGGTAATACCTCAGTAGTGGCGCCCACCTCAATAGCAGGGAGCAGTGGCTGGATTAAGGCATGCTGGGATATGTTTAACCTGATGTCTTCTATTTTCTTCTCAAAGTAATCCAGGAAATCTTGTGCTGTAAAAGGAGAGCGAACTACAGGTGGTTGTCCATGAATAAGTGTTGCCACTGTGTCGAACAAGAACTTTGAGTTATGCTTGTTTTTGTTGATAAAATCAGAGTAATAGGTGGAATACTTCTAATTTGGAAGGACGCCATTTCCGTTCTAGACCTCTTGTTTTATGCTTGAGGTCACGCAGGTAATCATTGAACCAAGGTGACTGTGATTTGGGGGAGCGTGGTTTTAACACAGGTGGTGCAATCATGTCAAGTGTAGTTTTGAGCACTGAGTTTAAACTATCCACAAGACTGTCTACTGACTGGGTATTTGTCAAACGTGAAGGTATCAGCAGTCTAGCTTTGATTTCAGTCGTAGTTGAGGAGTTGATGCATTGCCGTAGTGACCAATAAGGTTGTTAAGGTGTACATTTAAACGTATACATTTAATTTTTCCATAAGGGGCAACATCACCAATGAATGTCTCTGTGGCTTTAACAGTATCACTCTTAGCTCTGAGACAGTACATGAACATAGCTCCTGAATAGTCATCTGTAAATGCAAGTGCAAACCTGGAGCTATATTTGTTTGTTTTTTCAGTTTTCTCAGGACCAAAAGCTGATTGTCTTCATCTCGAGCTGTGAAGCTGTTGAGTTTCTCCACTTCCTCTTCTCGTCTGTCCTCTCTGAGCCTCTAGCCAATCAGAAGGCTGAATTCCACTTCCTGCGTCTCCATGGCAACATGAAGCAGGAGGTAAGAAAACCGTGTGACATGTCACACTGTTGACAGGTGTGATGCTCTGACAGCGTTTATCCCTCAGCACGCCGGAGCGCTTCCTCCTCACGCTGAAAACCGCATGTTCATGATGAAAGTCATGTGACTCATCTGTAAAAATGCCAAAATGTGACAGATGTAACCATGACAACACTCCAGCTGGTTCTTTCTAGGTGCCACTTTTAGTGCTGTTGAATTGCTGGTGTGCATCGTGCAGCATCCTGAAGGCTGCTGTCAGTGAGTCGAAAGAGCTCAATTGTTCAGTCATGAGTTTCAGCTCCGGCCACAGTCACCAAAACGCATCCTTATTGCAGGACGCAGGAGCTCTGGCCATGGGCGTGTTCTCCCGCCTGATTGGTCTACCTGTGATTGACAGGTAGACTATTACAGAAATAATTACAGTTTAAAAAAACAAAACACGAGCAGCAGCTGTTCAGGCAGCATCAAGAAAGCAACGCAACATCAGTCACAAAACGGAGCAGCAGCACCGTGACTTGGATCACGTTTGCTCACCCCAAATCCAGTCTGTCAGAAACACTCCATCAGCTGAGACATTCTGTCCATGTGGTGTGTTTCTCTGTTGTGACTGTTAAACACCACTTAACCTCACGTTCCTGCCCTCCGCTGGACTGTTGGTGCTGTTTGAAGGAAACCTGGAGCAGGATCATGTCCAGAGACATATGTATATATACGAGGTCTATTAGAAAAGTATCCGACCTTATTATTTTTTCAAAAACCATATGGATTTGAATCACGTGTGATTACATCAGACATGCTTGAACCCTCGTGGGCATGCAAGAGTTTTTTCACGCCTGTCGGTTACGTCATTCGCCTGTGGGCAGTCTTTGAGTGAGGAGTCGTCCACCCGCTCGTCGATTTTTTTCATTGTTTAGGAATGGCTCAGAGACTTGCTTTGTTTGATAAAAATTTTTTCAAAACTGTAAGGCACAACTGAGTGGACACCATTCAATAAATTCAGCTGGTTTTCGGTAAAAATTTTAACGGCTGATGAGAGATTTTGGTCTAGTAGTGTCGCTTTAAGGACGGTCCACGGCGCCTGACGGCGATCTGCGCTTCGAGGCGGCAGCGTCTCGCCGTTTCAAGTTGAAAACTTCCACATTTCAGGCTCTGTTGACGCAGTAAGTCGTCAGAGAACAGAGAACTTTCAGAAGAAGTCGGCATGAGGAGTTTATTCGGACATTCCATTGTTAACGGTCATTTTGTAATGAAAGAACGTGCGGGCAGAGTCGCATGTCGGGCTGGACCCGACCGCGGGGGGTCGCGGCAGGAAAAACACCTCCGTTGGAAATCTTAACGGGCAAGTTGGAACATGCCCAAGCTGTTAAACAATTTCTCAGTTACTCACTTGTTGAAAGCCATTAAAAGCCGCCTGAATTCTACAAATGGTTTTCAACACGGAGGTGTTTTTCCTGTCGCGGCGCACACAGATTTGCCGAGTCGTCACGAAAACGACTCGGCGAATTTGCGCGTGCGTCTTTCATTAAAAAAATGTCCTTAAACAGTGGAATGTCCGCATAAATTCCTCATGCCGGCCTCTTCTGTGTGTGTGTGTGTGTGTGTGTGTGTGTGTGTGTGTGTGTGTGTGTGTGTGTGTGTGTGTGTGTGTGTGTGTGTGTGTGTGTGTATGTGTGTGTGCGTATGTGTGTATGTGTGTGTGTGCGTGTGTGCGTGTGTGTGTGTGTGTGTGTGTGTGTGTGTGTGTGTGTGTGCGTATGTGTGTGCGTATGTGTGTGCGTGTGTGTGTGCGTGTGTGTGTGTGTGTGTGCGTGTATGTGTGTGTGTGTATGTGTGTGTGTGTGTGTGTGTGTGTGTATATATGTGTGTGTGTGTGTGTGTGTGTGTGTGTGTGTATATATGTGTGTGTGTGTGTGTGTGTGTGTGTGTGTGTATATATGTATGTGTGTGTGTGTGTGTGT